>NC_056728.1:1356018173-1356255673 GCF_019279795.1 Protopterus annectens
GGCCAATTTACATGTTTTCCTGAAAGGTGTTATTATTTTACCTCTCAGAGCAGGCACTGGTAGGGAAAGTGTGAATAATGCACATTTATGCAGTTGTGAGCAGGTTTGCCCATGGTCTGTGTGACATTAAGCAAAGGTCAAACGTGAAAAGCTCTTCTCCATTTACCGTATTTCGGCGCCGCTTATCATCGCTCAAACATGTGGAAACCCGCTTACAACTGCTTAAGAGTGCTTTAATCCACCTGCATCCAAAAGCCCTTATTCTGGCCCTTAAAATAACCTAAGGAACACCAAGTATATACTGCTGCAGAGTCAAAAGTACAAAGCACAACGAAAAAGTTGAGGTAAAAAACACACCTTTATCAAACACCTGTGTTTGATAAAGGTGTGTTTTTTACCTCAACTTTTTCGTTGTGCTTTGTACCTTAAAATAACCTAACAGCCCTTTTAGGTCTTGAACCAGAGACCATGAACACCACAGTCACTGACTTTATCACTAAGGCATCTGAGATATGTACGAATGTTATGGTGTTTAGAATATACATTGTACTACAGACATTCCTCATTACTGAAAACAAATGTGACAGTCAGTTGGTGTACATATGTCTGATACATGTTAATGTTTATATGTTTGTGAAATTAGGTGTTGCAATGTGACATGACAGGGTGTATTATGAATAAGAAAGGTTCTTGCTTTGTGTCCTTTTTATATTGTCCCCATACTCCATGTATGTCTCTCCAGTTCACTTATTGGCCATCCGACCCAGGCCCTCCTTGATGCATGATTGCATTACCCATCATTCCTCCCCCACCTCAATCTTCACATACACAACAACCACCCCTTCTATGGTGAATTAGGTTAATATTAATTGTTATAATACCAGAGCTGCATGTGTTTTGTGTACACTCCAATTCCTTTGGAGTGCTTCTGCGTCACCTAGTGTGTTCATAGATGTTTATCTATATGGCTATTGATGTAACTGTATAATATATGTGTATATGGTTCCCTATCAGAAGCCTGAAACACTATAAGCCTGAAAATCAAAATCCTGAAAACTATAGACTGAAAGACCAAAATCCTGAAAGACCAAAATCCTGAAACTCAAAATCCTGAAAACACAAAATGGACATACTGACGTCATTGTGGCTTTGCTATTGTTAGCCCTGTGGTGTTGGGTCATGCATTGGGTTCAGGTAAGTGTCTTGATTGGTTTTATGTTAGGGTTAGGGGCGGTTTAAGTGAGTTAGGGTTAGGGCGCAGGTTAGGCATGTATGCAATAGTGACAAATATTGGGGTTAGGGGTGGTTTAAGTGAGTTAGGGTTAGAGGCGCCGGGTCAGGTGAGTGTCGCGATAGTGACGGACCTTAGGGTTAGGGTTAGGGTCAGGGTCAGTTGGTAGATATTAGTGTCTTTATAGTGACATATTAGCATTATTTGTGTTTTCAGGATTTTGAGTTTCAGGATTTTGGTCTTTCAGGATTTTGGTCTTTCAGTCTATAGTTTTCAGGATTTTGATTTTCAGGCTTATAGTGTTTCAGGCTTCTGATAGGGAACCGTGTATATATATATATATATATATATATATATATATATATATATATGTGTGTGTGTGCAGACATCACTGACATATATATATATATATATATATATATATATAATATATATTTCATATTAGTTTGTAACAGTAATACATCTGTAGACTGGAATGTGTTGGTTCACAAACTACAGTACATTACAATGTGCTGTACATATGTTCACAAAGTGACTGTCCCATTTGTGATCATTACAGTGAAATGCATATGGTATAAGGTGTAGTCTCAAGACCATGAAACATGTGTACACCTCAGATGGCTTTGTGGTAAGTCCCATGTCTATAGTGTGCATGGTCCAGGGTTTTACACCTGCAATGCTTTACAAATGTTTTTTAGTGCAGAATAAGGCTCATTTAAGCAGTTCTAAGCATGTTTAAAAGTGTTTGTGTGATTTTATAGCAGCGGTTAAACACAGTTAAACAAACTTTGTAATGCATAACCTGTGCGTGCAAACACGGCCACATCCGCTAACTACTCCGGATATATACATGTCAGTGAAGTAACATCTCACTATGTGCTGACATAACATTACATTCTCTGTTGACTGTATTCTCTAGCACACATGAGTTTATATGGGTGTTTTGAATGTTTATTATACAGATGATTACTACCTATATATGCAAGCTGTGGTTAAGGTATAGATTTGCACATGATAAACATCCCTGCCTTAATTGGGATTGTAACCTTGAATGCACAGATACTATGCGGATGCTGTAACCATTACACTGTTGACATTAGCGTTGCTTCCACCTATTTCATGTTTAGATTATTTCTATGTGTAAGCTAGGCTAAGCAAAGGGCGGAGGCCCCCAAACTCACTGAGCTTCACATACTCTTGAAATAACAACATATAACAAATGCACTGTGAGACAATACATTGCATTCCTAACTACATTAGGCATAGCCCCTCACTGGCACACTTCAAGGGAAACCTTGTTGTCTGAATGGGTAACAGACTATACATCCATGGAATCATGTGTCCCAGAACCATACATCCAGGTGGTGAGAGAGCCTGCCCAGTTTGATAGCTGCAAGACCTGTTGGGGGAGTTGAATGGTGTTGATTTGCCATATTAACATGCCCTCTTTAGATCACTAAGTGCCCCTATCACCCTCCACAACCCCAGTCTTCAACAGCTACCAGCAAATCTGCCTGGAATTGCTTCATTGACTATGCTTGACAGAGGCTCAGTTACTTCATCAATGGTGTGGGGAAGTCCAACACACTGTAGCTATGCTTCTAATTGTCCTTGGGCAGATAGGTAGTAGGCTATCTGTGAACCTTTAAAGTGCAGGCCATCATAGCCATAATATGTGACTAAACAGACCTTCAGATCACAATATACAGTGAGAACTCACCATGTAGTCATGAAACAGTTGAGTACAGCAAGAACATACAGAACACTGATATTTAGTCACTCCAAAAGCCTATCTTGGAAGCTAGAAGACTTGTATAAGTTTAAGGCTTTGTATTGCTTACTAGTAGGTTACCTACAGGGGAGATGAAAAACAAGCACAGATGGGGAACATGAATGCAGTGATACCATACCGGGCTATGTGCCAGCCTTAGGCTTTGGAATACTGGCCAAGGCTATTGGCACCCCCATGGTGCCTTATTTAGGAGAGTCACGAAGGTGAATACCAGCTCCGTAAACAGCACAATAGCAGATTCAGTGAGAATTATGTTACTCAACACCAGGGGTTGTGATCACAACATGGATGCACTCACAGCACTCCTCAGGATGGACAACATCAACATCTGTGCATTAACTGAAATCTGTCTTAAGGCTCCTGAGAGCACACCAGCACTACCAGACTACAACCCATACCACACATTTCAGCCACAGAACATGGACTGACAGACATGGATGGGCTGTATCCATATTCATCAGGGATACCTACACCTCCAGGTTAGTGGGGCAGCATGATACCTCTGTGATCATCCATGTGCAGCTAACATCAGCCACAACTGCAATGTGGAATGTGGCCTGCTATGGATTACCCTCCATGACCCAGGACCTCCACACCACCTACCTGGAAACAGTGGAGAACATGACAGTCCTAATGCACACCCTGGCATTGATCGATGTCAACTACCATACCATTAACTGGGAAATGTACTCCGGTACTCACTTCCAGGCCCAGCACTTCCTGGAGTGTATCACCTCATATGCCCTGTATCAGGTGGTAACCTCCCTAACGTGGGGTAGAAACTTCTAGATGTGGTCATCACCAACATGGGCAACAGGTGCACCACAGCGGTGGTTAACTGGTTACTGGTTAGAGCTGACCATGAACAATTCACTGTTTCCACACCCTAGCATCTCCCCCACCCATGGATACCACAGTGTATACCTTTCCTACAGCTAAATTTACACTACTAGTGACAGGGGTGGGGGTTTCACAGCCCCCACACTAAGGTGAAACACGACTCAAGATACAGACAGATTTACAAATGCAGTCTATAAACACCTACACTGATATATATGGATCATGCCATCACTGGCAAACCAAGACTCACTCCTCCTAGACATGGACACCGGTCTGGTGGACCTCTGCAATAAACAGGTTATACTACAAAAGTAGGACAGTGTTCCAGACACACAGCAAATCCCATGAAGGGCAGACATCAGTGACCACTATTAGTATGATACACAGGTCTCTCATGACATCATCCAAGGCTAACATCAGCAGGAGAATATGCAAGGATTTGAAAGATAACCACAAAGCCTTCTTTGGCTATGTCAAGGATCTACATGGTGACACACAGATTTGCACTGAGCCGGTGAAATATAGCACAAAACATGCTGTCCCTACTGATATCACCAACATCCTTGCAGATACATTCTGTGCACACCTCACCCCCTAAATAGCCCACAACACTACCCGAAAGGTACAGTATCCCAACCATCAGAAACACACAGGTGGAAATGGCCCTCTCTAACAGCAGAACACAGCATCAATGGAGGCAGATATTGACCCAGACTGCATCTTGCAAATTATACAAGACAACCTGCCCCCACTTAATTAAGCATTCTTACCTCAGCCTCCCCACAGGCTACATGCCCATACAATGGTGCGTGGCAAAGGTTATTCCACTCCATCAAGGTGGAATCACAACTGACCATGGTAACTACCACCCCATAAGCCTGACTAGCCTGGTCTGCAATGTTATGTTTCGCATCCTCATGGCACTCATTAACAATGACATTGGTAACCTCCGAACATGTGACCCAACCCAGGTTAGCTTGGTTGAGTGCAGTTCATGCCTACTGAACCTGTTTGACTTCTTACATACAATCACCAAGATGTTAGATGACAGGGGAGGTTGTTCACACATACTACCTGGACCTCACCAAGGCTTTTGACACCATGCCCCACTCAGGTATTATTGATAAACACATCAGCCTGTACATTCACTTATACATCACAGGTTGGCTTGCCAACAGGCTTACACACAGATCCCACATGGTACGACTAGCGGTCTCCAGGTCCAAATCTTGGACAGTCATGACTGGTGTCCCACAGGACTTAGTCCTGAGAGCCCTTACTGTTTGGCATATACATCTCAGATGTACAGGCAAACACAGGTGGACTATGACAGACCATGTTTGGCAATGACTGCAAACTGGGAGCCATGACTGCTAGTCCAGCTGACATAGACATCCTTCAAGGGGCCTCACGGAGAACATCACGGGGTACCAACGACACGGCCTCCAGCCAAGTTCCACTAACTGCACGGTCATTCCATTGTGGAATTGGCACCCACATATTAACACATGAGTGGCAGCCGCTTTAATACAGATGAGGTAATGGGGTATCTGGGGACTAAGGTAGATAGTGATCTCCCCTTTGACAATCATATCTCCACAGTGGTTAGGACATCCTTCGATGTAGGCCATCTGATTACTAAAGGATTCCTATCTAGACATACTGGGGTTATAGTGCCCCTTTACGCATCACTCATCAGTCCAATCACAGGGTACAATAACCCATGTGGGATGTACCTCAGAGGACACGTCCAACAGCTAGGCGGTCCACGAATGTACCTCACCAAGGGGAATACTGGCCTCCAACATATGGCCTATGCATCCAGACTGAATAAACTCCTGCTTTACTCAGTGGCATCTTGTTTACCCAGAGATGATCTCCGCTGGCCAACACAGCCATGTCGAACTCAGGCTTGATGGATATGCTCCACCTATGGGAATCCATGTCATAGTGAGCCACACACTGTGTTGAGCTGACCTTGCCACAACAATAACTAGAAGATGCTAGAGGGACAGCTTCCTGTCACAGACACTCCCCATACTTTGGAACAACATCCCTAACTAGATTATGCAGAACCCCTCACTAACACTCTGCAAGAGAAACCTTGAAGGGTGGATGGGGAACAGTAGATGCACCCCAGGGATCCCGCCATTGGCTCCGCTCCACAGAGGGACAGTTAATGAATCAATGGGGTGGCAAAAGCTGACACATTTTGGCTGGCCTTATGAATGGCCTCTGGCAGTTGACCAAGTACCTACCTATGAATCTATGCATACAGTATCTGCACATGTCGATAGCTTAATTTACTGTTCAGGTGTTGACTTACCTTGTGCCAGTGGCTGTTGTGTGTACAATTGTTTAGGGCTGTGTATGTTGGATGCATACAGTAGACTGCCTATACATGACAATTTACAGGTGGTCTTGTGTGTGTGCCATCCATTTTTACTGTGTGTGCAGGTGGAGAAAGGTGTCAGTCCCTAGGTGCCTACACTGTCAGTGTGTGTGCTATACATTCCCTCTTTGCCAAGGCATGGGCATACTGGGCACACCTCCCTCTGCCTACTGGGGCTGGCTCAGGGTGTTCATGGTGTGAGTACCTCTGTGCCTGTGGGACCCTTGGCAATGGTGGTGGGCTGTGAGGGCCTTCACCATTCTGCCCCTGCTGCAATTGTTTCCGCAGGACCATGTTGTGTAGCATGGCACACACTATGAAGATGTGGGCACATGTGCCTGGAGAGTACTGCAAGACTCCACCAGATATGTCCAAGCAATGGAACCATGATTTCAGCATCCCAAACACATGCTCTATGATGATTCTGGTTTGTGCGTGTGTCTCATTATGGCGTTCCTGCATGGGTGTGTGCGCATTTCTGATGGGAGTCATCATCTCTGGTTCCAGTGCAGAACCATCATCCCCCACCAGGTGGCCATTTGGGAGGTCCCCCCTGGCAAATAACCGATACAGCTGTGAGGCATGCCAGATATGGGAGTCGTTATAGCTTCCAGGGCTGCCAGCCCACACATCCATAATAATCCCCTGGGCATTGCACATGACCTGGCAGTTGATAGAGGGGTATCCCTTGCGGTTTATGTAGTGCCTACCCTGCTCACCAGGTGGTGACTTGATGTGTATGTGTGTGCAGTCTATTGCACCCAGTACCTCTGGGTATTCTGCCACATGGTGGAAGAGACGCATATTGCTGGCCAACTCCTCCTGCATTCAGGGAAAGTATGTGCTCACTGGCATGTGGTAACATGGCACCCAGGAACTGGTGTATTACCCTGGATGATGATGCCTGTGAGATCCCCATGATATACCCAGTTGGTCTTTGAAAGGTACCTGTAGCTAGTATTCTCAGGCTTACACATACCTTCGTATCCACTGGGATGGGTTCCCCTCTGTTTGTTCTGGCTCTGAGGTGTGGCCAGCACAGCTCCACAAGTTGCTGTAAGGTGTCCCTGTCCACCCTGTAATGCTGTACTATCTCCAGATCATGTAGACCCTGGTAGGTTACCCTGGGTCTGAACACTCGCCTCCTCCTCTGGTGCCTGCGGTGGTCGTGTGCATCATCCTCCATACCACCTTCAGTCTCCAACACATGCTGGTGGATCAAAGCTATGGCAGCCCCTAACATGTACATAATAAAAGTTCCCCGTCTGTATACACTACTGGTGCAGAGTGTATGGGAATAAACAAATGTGTGTGAGGTGCTTTCACACTTTATAGTATTGTGCTATGGATGCTGCTGATGTAAGTGGGTGTGTATGAGCTATTCCAGCTGCTATGTGTCTTAATTATGGGTTTTGCAATGAGTACAGAAAGTGTGGGGCCTTTACTGTGAAGATCTACTTGACTGCCTTGATTAATCTGTTGTCCTTTAATTCACTTTTAGACATGTATCCCCTCCCATTATCAGGCATGCATCCACCTGCCGTCTTTCTTGTTTTGTACTTTCCCTACCCAGTTATGGCGAAATGTGCCTTGTAGCTGATATACTGCATATCGGCTTTGTTCTGCTTTGACACTTTGGTGTTTTCTTTGCAGTACAGCCCCTCCTCTTCCCTGTTCTGCAGGTAGCTGCTTGCAGCCTTGCTAGCTGTTGTCAGTGGCCCACTGTAGGCTCCTAGATGTTAATTAGTCATCTGTACTCCAATTTCACTGCTGCAGCATTTCCTTATTTCTTTTCTATATCCTTCTTGTTTCAGCTGCAGTGTGCACTGCGCATACCCGTTTACCAGGTTTACAAGCGTTTTCATCTCCGTTCACATGCATACTCAGTTACCTTGTGTTCTGTCAGCTAAGCATAGCTATGGGAAATTCGACACACCCCTATCCTGCAGCTTTGCCTAGCTAGGGGCAGACCGGTTTAGCAATGCTCCAATGTGCTTACAGCAATGGAGACACACCCCTCTCTTGATGTTATCTTTATCTCAAGGGCTCACCTCAGTGTTATAACACTACGCTGTGAGGTGCATCCTTACACCAGCAGGGAATCTGCAATTTACTATTACTCCTCTCATTCGTATGGCATTGCCTACTAATTCCTAGCTACTGTGCATAACACTGTCACTGCCCCTTAGCAACCCTTGTGCCATGAGTATGGTGTAGCATGCCTGCCATTGACTATTATGGGGAAATCATGATATGTGTTTCATTGCAGTTTTATTCTATATTTTTATATATTCCTTGCAATCCCCTTTGTGCAACACTGCCCTGCGCTTCCACGTTGCAATAGTGTGACTATATATATTAAATGTTAATTTTATATTTTGTACATGTTTTTTATGCCAGTGGCTATATATTTAGCCATTGGCATATATTAACAATATAATACATGTGTTTGGTTGGCTGTCATGGCTCTGATTTTATGTTTGCAAAAATGTAAACCGTTTTCTACGATTTACATTTCTGCATGCTTACACTACACCTGCACCACTTCCTGAATCACTACATACCTTCATTTGCATGCTACACTGCTGCACATGGGGTAATTAGCATACAAGGCTCAGGAGTTGTACGGGTGTAGCATATGCAGGTAGTGCACATGGGAACAGCTCGTACCTGAATCGCTCGGCGGCCATCTTTGGTGTTAGACCGTCGACGCTACACCTGCACCTGGTGCAAGTCATGAGTCCCGGAGTAAGTCTTCTGTGTTTTTCCCTCATTGCTATTACAATTTGTGCATTACTGTCCATGTGTAGTAAATATTACAGCTATGAGTGCATGCAGAAGCTGTTCAAGTAATAATATGATCAAATCCAATGCATTTGAACATATTACATTAATGTTTACTTCATTCCTATGCAGTTCATAGTTCTGCATGTAAAGCTTTTTGTTTAACTTCTCATATTTTAGTTGGTGATGGTGCTAATGGTGGGGGGGGGGGTTGAAGAACCTTGATGATGCTTATTTTCCTTTGCAAGATCTAGGTATGGGCCACAGTCTCAACACTACCTCAACTAATTCTGCACAAAACTGATTGGCTGAAGTATCTGTATGGAATCTGTATGCAATATATGCCTTATGTTTCTATAGCAACTCTGTTTTCACAGTGAACATCACAACAGCTGCTATAAGTCTTTGATACATAGTAAATTCCATAATATCTATTTATAGTTAATCATATTTTACTAAATTATTTATCTTATCTCTTCAGAGGTTTGGCACAATGCATGTTTATATAATTCCTGGCTGTCTTTCTTGACATGAACTCATTCACAATATTACAATAATCATGCCAGCATGTCCAGTTACTGCAGCAACAATCATTCTTCCTTTTAGGAATTAATTAACTTGGATTTATATATGACCATTTATTTAAGAACATTACAGGCTGTATACCTTATATGCATTTAAGGGCTTAGATATAGCTACCATATTATTTCACCTCAATAAATTAGAGAAGCAGAATTAACTTGATGGGTAAAAGGAGCCAGAAACTATTTTTGTAATCAATACAAATTATGATGATAGGATGTACTGCCAGCCATGCCAGGAGGAGTAGGGCAGTGGATGTATGACTTGTGTCAACACAGTTATCTGGAATGTTGTAAATAGTTGTATGTAATTTGTATATCAAACTGATTTGTACAGATGCTTGCACTGAAAATGTATTTGTGAGGTTTGCTTGTGTTAAAATGTATCAACAGTGGACCCTGCTGGAAAGAAAAGAAATGAACATGCATTATTGTAACTGAATTAAATGTATATGTTTTAATAGACGACACTGGGACAGCAAAGGGTAACCTGCTGGCTTATTTTAACAAAAATAAGGGAAATGTAAATGAGCTGTAAAACCATTAAAACATTACCCCACAGTGCTGAATAGGACCAGAGATGTTAGGTCTGGAAGAAGCCTTTCTTCTTTAGCTCAGTAAAAAGAGGAAACCCCAGGCACTGCCATAAACATTTAAGATGTGTATTGTAGCCGTCTATGTTTAATTCCAGTCTCAGCTTCATAGGGGATTACTGTGGGAACCTAGAGTCAGGTGACCAGATGAAGTCATTCAGCAAGCCATCTTAAATATTATATTTCACAGGGAGTAATCTCTGAGTAGGGAGTATTCTGTTTGGGAGCCTGACTAGAAAAACTGCTCATGTATTTCATATTGCCTTGTTCAAGTAAGTGATTAGGAGACACTAGTTTCTTTAGATTCAGTCAGGAAAATATAGTGAAGCTTAGTTTAGATACTGTTTCTCTTTATTTGTCTGAACCTGTCCATCAGTGTTCTTTTCATTATCTCCTGTGATTTGAACACTATGGTTTACTGTGAATATATATTCAGTATTTTCATGCTCTTTTATTATTTATTATTAAATATATCCAAAACATTTACTGTGGCTGGTCCTTGTAGAAAGTACTTGGTGACACTGTGTAGGCCACTCTGGAAAGCCTAGCCATCTTGGTTAACTACTGCCATTTGTATTAGTATTAATATTACACAGTATAATTGGACACCCTTTGTTAAGGGCCTTAGAGTAGCTGATTGTGGAGTGTCTGACGGCAGTGATAACTACCTTATACTCTGGGCAGAAGGGGTTGCGGCAGGTGCATTTGTGCAAGACTTTCCATGGTGTGCGTGTGTGTGTGTGTGTGTGTGTGTGTGTGTGTGTGTGTGTGTGTGTGTGTGTGTGTGTGTGTGTGTGTGTGTGTGTGTGTGTGTGTGTGTGTGTGAGCTACTGGAGGCAGGGACACAAAGCACTGGGTTTACAGAGAGAGTGCTGGAGGACTTGGCTTGGACATTTGACTGAGGACCTAACCCTACAGCTGTACCAGTTGGGAGTCTTATTGGAGGCTTGGAGGGAGACAACTATAGAGAAATCCAGACCCCAGGCTCAGTGTGTTCCCTGTGTGCTCTTAAGGGAAATTGTGCTTGATGCAGAGAGGTCTGCATCTGGAAATACTGAGTGTACCCATTTGTATTCCAAGTGCACATCCATCTCCAGTGTCAGTGGTGAGGATTCAGGCTCCTTCATTACTGGCCTAATGTGGGGACATCACATATTGGTTGGCATTGATGGGACCATCACTCATCGCGTATTGGTTGGCAGTGTTGGGACCATCAGATGCTCTCATATTGGTGAGCAGTGGTGTGGATATTAATTGAACTCCTGTAGCCTGTAACCAGTTGTCACTAAAAAAAGGTGTTCTCTCAAGCAGCCACAAAGTAGACATTCAGAGTTTCATATCACAATAGTTTTATTTATTTACTTTTTGTTAGCTTAGTTAGTCAGGGAGAGCAGGCAACAATGTCAGCAGAGGATTATGGCAAGCTGACAAGCCAAAGGACTGGTGCATGCCAGCCTGATTAAAGGGGAAATTATTGCAGCCTTAATCACAGCTGCAGCACAGACCAGCAACCAGGAAGACAACCAGGCTGGCTTTGGGGATATACAGGTCTCGATAACAGGATAGTTCAGCTTTTCCTCAGAGGACCATATGGAGTTAAAGAAACTTGAATGGGAGGCCAAACATTTGGAGCTAGAATCATCAGAGAGACTGTGGCATTTGGAGGCAAAAGAAAAAGAAGTAGTGTCAACATGAGAGGGAGATACTGACTCTTCACCAGGGTCATGGAGGTAATGAGCAAGGGAATAGCTGAACCTCAGAAGCAGTAAAGGTCAGTAAATTTCTGCCACAATTTACAGAGAGTGATAATTATGATAGTGTTATTCATATATTTGAAAGGGTATATAAACAGTATAATGTTGACCAAGGGTTCTGGGTATGGTTTCTGACCCACTTACTCCATGGTAAAGCTGTAACTGCTGTTTCTAAATTGTCTGATACTGATTGCTTAAGTTATGCTACAGTTAAAAATGTTTATTTGAATGTTTTATGTTCATACGCGACACTTACAGAAAAAAAAGTTTTGTGAGCATAGATGCAAGGCAAACGAAAGTGTATGTGATTATATCATTGAACTAAGCACTTATTTTCATAGGTGAGTGAGTGGGTGTCAGGTCATCACTTTTCAAGGGCTGGCAGACCTTTTGATGAGGGAACAAGCCTTTAGCACTTTGTCTGAGAACATGAGAATCTGGTTGATAGACAGGAATTCAACTCTGCAAATGAACTGGTGAAGAAAGGGGATCTCTACTTAGCAAGCAGGGCATCACTGCACAGGAAAGGGATACCCAGTGCTGCACATAGATATAAGGGAACCCATGGTGGGCAGCATAAACCTCCCTAACAGAGTCCACCAATAACAGTTGAAGCTACTAGTTCAGGTACACTGCCAGGATCAAGGGTTAAATGTTTTAAATGTAATCAGTGGGGCCATGTAGCATATAAATGTCCACAGAAGCAAGGTGGGGAACAAAAGGTGGGGATCCAGCAAATGGGGATGACATAATGTCAGTGTTAAGTTGTCTAGAGACAACAGGGGTACCAAACTACCACCAGAGTTTATATCCTATCTTGTTGGATGGAAAACAGGCCACTGCCAAGAGAGACACAGCCTCTGATATACCCATTGTGAATCCTCAAGTGGTTCAAAAGGTGTCAGGTCACCACTTTTCAAGGGCTGGCAGACCTTTTGGTGAGGAAACAAGCACTTAGCACTTTGCCTGAAGACATGAAAATCTGGTTGGCAGACAGGGAATGTGACTATACAGATGCAATGGGGAAGAAGGGCGATATCAACTTAGCAAGCAGGGTGTCACTGCACAGGAAAGGGATAGCCAGTACTGCACATGGATATAAGGGAACCCATTGAGGGAAACCTAAACCACCCCAACAGAGTCTACTAGTAACAGGGGAAGCCACTAGTTCAGGTACATGGTCAGGATCAAGGGTTAAATATTTTAAATGTAACCAATGAGGCCATGTAGCATATAGATGTCCATGGAGGCAAGGTGGGGAACAAAAGGTGGGGGTGCCAGTAAGTGGGAATAACAGAATGCCAGTGATAAATTGACTGGAGGCAGCAGGGGTACCAAAATACCACCAAGGGTTGTATCCTATCTTGGTGGATGAAGAACTGGTCTCTACCAAGAGAGACACAGACTCTGAAATAACCATTGTGAAGCCTGCAGTGATTAAAGAGGAGCAGTACTTGCTTGGGTAGTCCACTCCAGTCAGAGCTTTAGGAGGGATCCCATTCAAAATGCCATTGGCCAGGTTCCACCTTCAGTGGGAGAGTGGAAAAGGAAGCAAGCAAGTAGGTGTGTTTGAGAATATCCCTACAATTTTCTTGATAGGGAATAATTTTGATAATGCAGTACTGTGTGTGTCTGCAGTGACATGCAGTCAGGCTTGGAGACAGTCATGTGGGTCTGGTAGCCTGGGGGAGATCCAGACAGACCACACCCCTGAAGACAGGACTGGTGATATGGCTAATTCAGGGAGGGAGGGAGCTATCCTGTAGCAGTGAGTCTGATGATGAGCTACAGTTGCTGGTAGGTACTGATGTTCCCTTGGACAAGGTGTCTGCAAACACTTTGGTGAGTGGTAGCACCCAGGCTGACAGTGAGACACTGCTATCTGAAGATACCAAATTTCCTGTGAAAGTGCAGCTGGGAAAAGTCACAAAGAGCTGAAACAGGCTCAACTATCAGACCCTACATTACAAGGTTTGAGAGAGGTAGCTATGTAGGTACCTGATTCTCAAGGAAAAGGACAGTCTGTATACTGGAACAAAGGGTTACTGTATAGAGAGTAGACCCCTGAGGAGGGCTATAAGGTGAGGTAATACACAGTTGGTAGTGCCCAAAGCCTATCGTCTGGCACTTTTAGCCATAGCCCATGACATTCCTTTTGCAGCTCATATGGGCATGTATAAAGCATACCAAGAGATGTATTATACATACCTTTTATTGGCCTGGGATTACCAGGGATGTAACAGGGTACTGCAGGACCTGTGAGCACTACCAAAATGTAGGCAAGGCAGGAGACAAGGTCAAAGCTCCTTTAATGCTTCTGCCTGTGATTAAGGAGCAATTTCAGAGGGAGCTGTGAATATTGTGGGGCCTCTGAGTACCCCATGTTCCACAGGGATGACATATATCCTGGTGGTAGTAGAGTTTGCTACAGATACCCTTGGGAATTGGCTGTGTCCTCCATTGAGGCAGAGAAGGTGGCAAATGCTTTGCTAGAGATTTTCAGGTAGGTTTCCCAAAAAAAATACTGACTGACAGAGGTGCCAGTTTCATGTCAGACCTGCTGGCTTGTCTGTGGGAGCACTGTGGGGTGAAGCACCTAAAGACAACCCCCACTATCTCCAGACTAATGGTCTTGTGGAGAGGTTAACCTCTACACTTAAGACCATGCTATGGGCATTTGCAGACCAGTTTAAGAGACAGTGGTACAAATGCTTGCCCCCGTCTTCTGTTTTCTTACAGTGAGGTACCCCAGGAATCCACAGGTTTTTCGCCCTTTCAGTTGCTGTATGGGCATAGGGTGAGGGGATCTCTAGATTTAATTTGTGATGAATGGGAGGGTGAGTGTGAATTTCACAAGGAATCTGTTGTGGCAGATGTCCTAAACCTCAGGATAAGGCTTAGGGAGCTCATGGGCTTAGCCCAGGAGAACCTGGCAGGAGACCAACAGCAGAAAAAGGTCTGGTATGACAGGAATGCTCGAGCCAGAGAGTATGCTTTCAGACAGCAGGTGATGATGCTCATTCCTGTCAGACACAATACGCTGCAGGCAGCTTGGGAGGGACCCTTCAAAGTGGTAAGGAAGGTCAGTGATGTTAACCACATAGTAGAACAGCTAGACAGGAGGCAGTAGCACAGCTGTACCATGTTAACATGATGAAACCTTACCATGACAGGAAGGCCCTTGTGCTAAGTATTTGCAGTAAGAGGCAGGAGGAGTCTGAAGGGGGTCTATGGATATAGGGAGCCAGCCAGCAAAATGCCAAGCTACTATGGTGGAGTCTAGGGTTGCAGGCACATGGTATGACAGTGCAGCACTGTAATGGGGTCAGCAATGCCAAGGCAGATGGAATCTCAAGACAGGGAATAGGGTAACATATTCACAGACATGCTTATTTCTCTCAAGCCACATTTCTCAAGGGTCACTTGAAAAACTAACTTGAGTCTTCAAAAGGGGAGAGGTGTGATAATAGGAGGTATTTCCAGCCATGCCAGGAGGATTAGGACAGTAGATGTATGACTTGTGCCAACACAGCTAGCTGGAATTTTGTAAATAATTATATGTCATTTGTATATCAAACTAATTTGTACAGATGCTTGTACTGAAAATGTATTTGTGATGTTTGCTTGTGTTAAAATGTATCAGCAGTGCACCTTGCTGGAATGAAAATAAATGTACATGTATTGTTGTAACTGAATCAAATGTATATGTTTTAATAGCGGACATTGGGACAGAAAAGGTTAACCTTAAGAAAAATAAGGGAAATGTAAATGAGCTATTAAACCACTAAAACGATACCCCACATTGCTAAATAGGACTGGAGGTGTTAGCTCTGGAAGAAGCCTTTATTTATTAGCTCAGTAAAAAAATGGAACACCCAGGAAATGTCATAAACATTTAAAATGTTTATTGTAGCTGTCTATGCTAAATTTCTGTCTCAGCTTCAAAGGGGATTACTGTGAGAGCCTAGAGTCAGGTGACCAGATGAGGTCATTCTGCAAGCCATCTTGGATATTACATTTTACAGGTAGTAAGCTCTGAAGAGGGAGTATTCTGTTTGGTAGCCTTGCTAGAATAACTTCTCACGTATTTCATTTTGCCTGTCCAAGTAAGTTATTAGGGAGCAGTAATTTTGTTAGCTTCGATCGGGAAAATATAGTGAAGCTTAGATCAGGTATTGTTTTTCTTTATTTGTCTGAACCTGTCCATAATGTTGTTTTCAATATCTCCAGTGATTTGAACTCTGTGGTTTGCTGTGAATATATATTCAGTATTTTCATGCTTTTTTATTCTTTATTATTAAAACATATTTAAAAATTTTATTGTAGCTGGTCCGTGTATAAAGTACTTAACCTTTGAGAGTGTTTATATTTATTTGGTGACATTGTGTGGGCCACTCTAGAAAGTCTAGCCATCTTGGTCAACTACTACCATTTGTATTAGTATTAATATTACAAAGTATAATTAGACAATCTTTGTTAAGAGCATTAGAGTAGCTGATTGTGGAATGTCTGGTGGCAGTGATAACTTCCTTATACTCTGGGCAGAATGGGACATAGCAGGTAAATCTGTACCAGCCTTTCTCAGGTGTGTATGTGAAGAATCAAATCTGTGTGTGTGTGTGTGTGTGTGTGTGTGTGTGTGTGTGTGTGTGTGTGTGTGTGTGTGTGTGTATGTGTGTGTGCTACTTGGGGCAGGGACACGAAGCACTGGGTTTACAGAGGTGGTGCTGGAGGACTTGGCTTGGACACTCGGCTGAGGCCCTAACTCTACAGCTGTACCAGTGGGGAGTCTTATGGGGACCTGGAGGGAGACAGATATAGAGAAATCCAGGCTCTCAGCTGAATGTTTTCTCTGTGTCCTCTTAAGGGAAATTGTGCTTGATGCAGAGAGGTCTGCATTTGGAAATACAGATGTAATTGCACATCCCTCTCCAATGTCAGCAGTGAGGATTCAGGCTCCTTGATTACTGGCTCAGAGTGTGGACATCACATATTGGTTGGCAGTGGTGCGACCATCATATATCACATATAGGTTGGCAGTAGTGGGACCATCACTTGTCACTTATTGGTTGGCAGTGGAGGGACCATCATACATCACATATTGGTTGGCAGTGGTTAGACTATAAATTGTCAACAAACAACCAGACATACTGAAGTTAATATCTCCTTCAGTAAGTACACTATTGTAAGGTAATAACAGTGCCTAAAGTCTCTAAAATGGTTCTTTATCCTTTAATGTATCTTCAGTTTCCACATAGCCAGTTAGTACTTTTATATGCAATGTTATAATATCCAGCTAAGGTACTTTTCAGATCAGTCATGATGCAGTTCTGTTTAAAACCCAGTAAACTTAAATTCAGTTGAAAAAGACTAAGACTAGACCTCAGATTTTAATGTTTTCATAAACCATAAAAACACAGAATTTGTGAATCACTGCTTATATAATTTTTCGTTGGGATATTTACTTCCCATCAACACCTTGGTATTTGGTGGGCAACATCAAAACTAAGCTGTGGTATTACTTTATGTAGCTTCATAGTTATACACTAGGCAAACCTTATGCAGCCCATATATAGCCTATCCAGAGCATCTGATATCGGTTGTTCCATCCTGCCTCTATGAGATACAGAGAAGTCAACTAAGAAAGAAATTATAATGCTCATCCAATTGTCTGGACTAGTTTTAAATGTAGTAGGGGTGCTACTTTGCTTAATGTGCAGTGATAATTTTTACAAAGGTGTCGGAAGTGCTGGGATAAGGATTTGTTGTGCCAATAGGTCTTCTTGATTTCTTTGTACAAATTAACACCTTTTGAATGAGTATTTGAGGACTTATTCATTTTACAAAGATGCAGAAGGCAAAGGAGAGTTTTATTTTTCATGGTGAGAAAGACTAAGTAACAATCACCACAGAGCAGAGCCAAAAACATCACTAGGCGACATAGGCAGTAACCTCCATGGTTATGGAGGCCCACTCTGGCCAGTAGGCTTCAACATAGTAAAAAAAAAAATATTCATGTTTTCTCCTTTAAGGAGAACAATGCATGCATCACTTGCATGCATGCCAACACAGATATAAACCCATTCCACAGTCACACATGGAATTTAAACAAGCCATTCCATTAATGGAGAAGGTAAGTGCATGTGTACTTGTATGCATGTGTGTATCTATTGATTCCAGTGTTTCCCTGTGAGAGAAAGTGTGTATATGAGTATGTATGTGTCTGTGTGTATGTAATTTAAACTAGCCATTCTGTTTGTATGAGAAAGAGTTTGTGAGTATTGCTGTATAAGCGAGATTGTGTGTGTGTGTATTGCTGTGTGAGAGAGTAGATGTCTGCATGTGTGTTTTGCTGTGTGAGAACAGAGAGGAGGTACATCTGTGTGAGAGAGTAGGTGCGTGTAAATGTATTGCTGTGCGAAAGCAGGGAGAAGGTAGATGTGTGTGTGTGTGTGTGTGTGTGTGTGTGTGTGTGTGTGTGTGTGTGTGTGTGTATGTGCTGCTCTCTGAGAGCTGAGAGAAGGTAGGTGTGTGTGTGTGTGTGTGTGTGTGTGTGTGTGTGTGTGTGTGTGTGTGTGTGTGTGTGTGTGTGTGTGTGTGTGTGTGTGTGTGTGTGTGTGTGTGTGTGTGTGTGTGTGTATTTAACATACCTCTGAACTGTCCAGATTTAGCCTCATAATTTTAGTCTTTCTCTCATACAATTTGTGGTTTTCTGGCAAATCACAGAGGACTGAAGTCATTAAATAAGGACATATACACAGGTTTCAGACTTCATATACTTCAGAAAATGCATGCTAAAAATGAATCTTGTTATCGTAGCAGCTTTCTAAGTTAACAATAGCAATATTTAAAATCTATCTATATTTATGGGCCATTGTATCCCCCTTATTTTAGGCTTTGTCCAAATTTCTTGCACTAAGAGGTTGAGAGGTATGCATACCTCACAACTGTCCCAGTTTTTGCAGAATGTCCAGAAGTTTGCCTCATATTTTGGCCTGCTCCTCATAAAATGTGTGGTTTTCTGACACATATTTGGGGATTGAAATAGCTAAATAACGTCATGCACTTGAGTTTCAGACTTCATTTCCTTCAGATAATGCATTCTAGGACAATTGCTGTTATTCTAGCAACTTTCTAAGTCTGTAAGAACAATGTTTATATTATTTTAGTCTTTGTCCAGATTTTTATGCTTAGAAGTTGAGAGGTATGGAGGTATAGTATGTAATGCCCTAGTTGTGGGGCTAGTTTAGTCTATTAACTTGATCAGGCTTGACCCTGTAACTTGGTTACAGGAGGCAGAGCCTGAATCGTCTACACTAACTACCAGATGGCTGAAGGAATTTTGCATTTCCCTAGAGACAAGAGCCTGAATCCACTACATCAACTACAAATGCTGACGGAACTGGGAGTTTGAGTTTCAGTACATTTTTAGGGAATTAAGAGTTTCAGTACATTTTTAAGGGATTATGAATTATAGTACATTTTCATGGAATTGTGAATTTCAAGGGAAGAGAGGTTTACTGTTGCTTATGCTAAGTTTGTTTTCAATGTGCAACTAACAGTTTTGTTTAGCAAATGGCAGTCACTGTGCTGTAATTGCCTTTGGTGCAGAAGGCTGTGGATTCTCCTCCCACACCATGTATAAGGAGTACTGAGCTCTTTTGATTGTGGTTTATTTGATGCATTTTAAGGGGAGAGAGGGATTCTGCAACCCTGAGTGTGTCCTCCTTTGTATGAGATCCCTATTAACCTGTGGTAAAACTACCAATTTTTTTTAATGTAACATAGGCAATTAATTCTTCAAGGGCAGCAGGCACTGAATTTATAGATGAAACATTGGCATGTAAAGTTGTTTGACAGTAGCAACCTCTTCATTAGTTACAGATCTCTTTAATGTGGAATTACTTGGATGACTTTTATTTCTGCAAAGATTGTGCTTATTGACTGATACTGGTGGACTGTAACAACAAACATTTGATTGGCCTTTTATGATTAAAATGTTCTGAAATGGGCAGTTTTGTCATTATTGGGTCATATACTTTGTTTAATTGCTTACTGGAAAAATGTTCAAAACTACAAATTTAAAACACACTCTAACAAGTGGTGCTGTATTATGCAAGGAATATAATTTATACAATCAGGAAGGTGAATCGAAGAACATGTGTATGTATGCATGGCCCTAAAAATGTGTGCAAGAAGCCTATAGTTTGAAAACAGCCCAAAGGTAAACTTAATTCTCCACTGGCCAGATGCATTTTATTTGAATGTGTGTTTTAATGCTGTTTCAGTGAAGATGAGTTTCAATGGCAGAGAAGTTTACTGCTCATGCTAAGTCTGTTTTCACTGTGAGACTGTATTGTTTGTTTAGCAAATGCTTATCAGTGTTTGCACTATTTTTTTTCAATATCTGTAATCATTGTAGAAGTAAATAAGTAAACAGTATGCACACTGATAGGTTTGGACAGTATTCATGGTAACTGGGGAGAAATAGCCAAGTAAGAGAACACGGGAATGCTGCTGGGGGGTAGGGGGCTGCTCTGGGGGGCCCAATCTATTACCCTGCCTAGGGCCCCAGTTGACCATGATTTGGCTGTGCCACAGAGGATTCAATAAGAGACTAAAAATTGGGAAAAAGTAGTTAATATTCCTGATTACTTACAGACCAGAGTTTTGTGATTTTTTTGTTAAGAATCTCTGCAGTGTCTCGAGTTGTTTAATAAGTTTCAATAGATGCTACCTGAGTAGAACTACATTCAGTGTGTGTCTAGGGGGTTAGATGAGAAAATATTAAAGGGATAGTAGGATCTTCTTAGATCTGATTTCTTTTACCAATAAAGACACTCAAGTTTGGCAGGATGCAGGAAATGAAAAATGCAATCAGATGTTTGCAGATGAAGTTAACAAAGACTCAGTTTACCCTAACATCAAGCCATTGCAGGACTACAAATACAATTTGGATTCCCTATGTAACAGGGATATATATATATATATATATATATATATATATATATATATATATATATATATATATATATATATATATATATATATATATATATATATATATATAGATAGATAGATATATGTGTGTGTGTAATATATATTTCCAAATATATTTCTTCCACCTCATTACAATATCTGTAGGTCTGATAGGACACCCAAAAATTGGTGGGGTGGCTATCTTGTACTCTGTCTAACTGATGCTAACACCTTTAGATATTACCCTGCCTAGTTTCTCCCCTGTTGAACTACTGCTCCTAGACTGCAACATCAATAACTATATAAAGTTTGCTGTTGCCTCTATCTATATCCCCCAGGTCAAAACATCCCTATGCTTGAACATATGCTCTCCTGGATAAACACCTCCATCCCCTATGAAACCATAATTCGTGGAGAAGTTAATATAGATTGGAACTCCCGTATTGGTGACTCACCCCAACATTTCATAAACCTGTATGGTTTCTGACAACTGATCACTACCCCTACCCACTACAGTAAAAATGCTACTGGTTCCACAATTGACTGGATCTTGACCAACTCTCCAAGCAACTATCGTAACCCTTCTACCTTCCCTGACTCTATTAGTGACTGTTCTCCCATCTCTGTCTTAAGGCACTCTCCTCATCTCTCTAAGCCCCATCTCTACAGAGATTGTAGGAAACTGACTGACTTTTCCCCTGAAACCTTTAACTATAGACTTTCTGCTATCAACTGGTCTTTCCTAAAAACTCTCCCTCTCAATGATGCTGTTACTAAATTCAACTACATTTTCCTTGATGTCCTAAACTCTCCTGTCCCAACTCACAAAATCAGAACCAAATCTAATTTTGCAGCCTGGCTCTCCAAAGCTACTCATGCTTTGATGCATGAAAGAGATGCTCTATGGAAAAATGGCAAACCACTAAAACTCCCACCTTTCTTCAAGGTTATAAGCAACTCAGAAATTGTGTAAAAAAAGTTATTATTTTGGATAATTGTCAATATTTTGCTAAATTTCAAAGCTGTCACCCAAATGACCCCAAAAAATCTGGAGTACTTTCAACTACCTGCTCTACACTGGTTCTCCTACCATCCCTAACCCTTTCCCCTATCACTCACCCTCTGAAACTGCAGACTTGCCTACTCAACAAACACTTCATAGACAGCATCTCTAAACTCCTACCCTTTAGTAACTCTGCTCATCCCAACTCTTCTGTCACCCTCATCTCCCCCTAAGCCTCTATGCTCCTCTGTCTCTCAGCCTTTTACCTTGCGACCTGTTTCTACTAAATATATCAAATCCCTGCTTCTTAAACAAAAAAACATGTTCTCCCTGCACTGATAAACTCTCCCCTCAATTTCTGAAACTTGCTGCTGACTCTATTTCATACCCTGTATCTGTCTTAATCAACCACTCCATTCAGGAATCTACCATTCCGGAAATATGGAAATCCTTCTATACCACTCCTCTGCACAAAGGTGGCAACTCTATTGAACCCTCTAACTATAGAACAATTGCAATTCTCTCACCGCTCTCTAAGATCTTTGAAAAATGTATACATACTCAACTACTGTCCTATCTCATTCACGAATATCTCCTCACCCCCTCGCAACATGTTTTTTACCCTAAATATAGTACCTTGACTGCCTTACTATCCTTTAATCATAAAGTCGCAAAGCTAGGGACAACAACCTCCTCATCTCCTGTCTTTTCCTTGATCTCTCTAAAGCCTTTGGCACTGTGTCTCATCCCATCCTTTTTAACAAACTCTCAGACCAAAACCTCTCTCCTTTTACTCTTAGCTAGTTCCAATCCTATCTTACTGTCAGAAAACAAGCTGTTAGATAGCAGCAAGCTTTCTCACCCTTCCTTGCTCTTCAAACAGGAGTACCCCAAGGCTCCATACTTCGACCCCTCCTCTTCAACATTTTTACCAACAACCTACATTCATTCTGCAGTCTCTCATCTGTAATACAATATGCAGACAACTCTACTCTCTTATCTATCTCCAATACTATCTCTGACCTACACACACTAACATAGAATTCCTTTATCTCTGTTAAAACATGGCTCAAAAACAATCAGCTAATCCTTAATCCTAAGAAAACTCAATTGCTTCTCTTCCTACCTCAGACACACTCTCGCCTTAACTCCAATTTTTTTTCTTTCCTCCCTAGATGGCATCACTACCTCCCCTGCCTCACACACCAAACTCCTTGGGGTAATAATTGATGACCGACTAAAATTTGACTTGCATATACAACAGGCCATCAAAAAACCAACCAAAAACTTGGACTACTTTATAAGAATAAAAATTCCTCACTACCGCCACTAAACGCACTCTTCCACAGGCATTTCTCTTACCTAGTCTTCTATACATTTCCCCCATCCTTACCAATATCCCAACTATCCAAAAATAAAAAAGCCAGCACAAAGGTGTATTAGGTGCAACTTTTAATAAAAAGTTAACACATACAGACCGGTTTCGGCATGCATAAAAAAGCCTTCCTCAGTGTAACTAAATCAAAGACACAGCACTCCTTATATACACGCAACCATGTATAACAAATATCATTCATTGGCTGTTTACAATTGCTCATTCAATCCAGGGGGAATCAAACCCCCTAATTTAATTATCCATCTTTTTTTTTTATTATTAAGAATATTGTGCCAACCAATTTTATTAGTCCTGTCCCCCTTGATAATATCAATAACCGTAAATCTAAATGATGCTGCAGGATGAGCAACCACATGTTTATATAATGCACTGGTAAGCCTTTTTGATTTAATGTCACTCATATGCTGACTGATCCTAAACTTCACAGGCCTGGACGTCTGGCCCACATGAAAGGCCGAACATGTGCAGGTGGCTAGGTATATGACCCAATCAGAGGAAGAGTTAGCAAAAAATGTAATGTCATAAACATGACTAGTGTTACAACTACTGAAAGTTTTTCTCTGATTGAGTCTAATACAGTGTACACAATGGCCACAACTATAACAGCCCTGAAGGACATCCCCCGATAAAGTAGATTGTTGAAGGGGGGCAACCATCTGGGCTGGCACCTTATAGTGATTAAAATGAGATGCCAAAGACCTACCCCTCCTGAAACCAAAACAGTATTTGTCCCCAATAAATGTCCTGATTCTCTCAGCTGCTTGTAAGATGTTCCAATTCTGTTGTACAACTTCACAAAAAACAGTAGTATTCCGACCATATGTAGTAATCATTCCGATAGGGGTTGATTCAGAAGTGGATTTATCTTTATATCATAAGAGCTCCAGTCTAGCCATACCACATACCTCCCTACATGCCATGGTGATTACTCCAGATTTATATCCACGTTCCTTAAATCTCCTAATCATATCCCTCTTGTGATGATTATGTTGATCCCTGTCAGAGCAAATGCATTTTATTCTCATAAACTGAGACTTCAGAATATTCTGGATGACATGTGGCGAATGATGGCTACTGGCATGGAGGAGGGAGTTGTACTCAGGAAATTTGCGGAACACCTGTGTCTCCAAAGACCTATCAGTGTTTTAGTTATGAGAACATCCGAAAAGGTAATATGATTTAGATCTTGTATACAAGTAAACTCAATACCCCATTTATTCCCATTAAGGTATTCCACAAATTCTTGTAAATACTCCAAACCCCCCCATATGAGCCAACAGTCATCCAGGTAATGTCGCCAGATGTCCATTTCAGGCAAATAAAGATTGTGTAAGGGATCATATATAAGTTGTTCTTCTATAAATGCCATAAACAAATCGGCATAAATGGGGGCAAAGGATGCCCCCATGGCCGTTCCCTTGGTTTGCCAGTAACATTTGTCCTGATAAAGGTAGTGTGGAGTTGCGATTGTAGGAGAAGATGCAGAAATTCCAGCCACTGAAGTTTGTTTAGTGAGAAGCAGTGATGTGAAGTGGTTGGTTTAGAATAAATCTGCCAATTTTGTTGTGTGTTTGTTCAAGTTTCTGCATCGAGGTAGTTGGGATATTGCAGTCTAGTATGTTCCCCTGCAAGTACAGCAGTGCACGGCTTAAAGGGACAATGATCCAAAAATAAAAAAGCCAGCACAAAGGTGCATCAGGTGCGACTTTTAATAAAAAGTTAACACATGCAGACCGGTTTCAGCATACAACAACCCCTCTGCATGCCCTGCTCTCGCCTCCCATGTTACTCTCTACTCTCTCCCCCGACCTCTCCGGAGTGCTGATCAGTATCTTCTCTCAGTTTATAAACCCAAAAGGAATATTGGCAAACTACTTTACAAACACTCTGTCTCACTAAATTGGAACAAAACTCCCTCTCCATATTAGATCCAACCTTTCCTTTCCCTGTTTTAAAAAGGAGCTTAAATCCCACCTACTAAACTTGAAATTATGCCATTGCCTTGACCACACGTAGTCTTAGTCTGTCTTACTGTATAATCTGTTGCATCTCCTAAATTTCTTTCTCTGTTAGGAACTTCTGCTTAAACTAACCTCCTAAGCCCTCAGCTCTACTACTATAGCCCCCTTCTTTCTCACCCCCCTCCCATTCTCCACACTATTTATCTTTTTCCCCCATTTCCTATCAATGTCTATACATTGTCCTTCTTTTGAACAATGATTATCTGTTTGTTTTTACTCTCATATGTAGTACATTTTAGACCACTGCTATCAATGCAACCCTTAATGTTCATAATTTTTTTCTTTTGTTTTTCTCTCTATAATTAGTTTTGTGTTTGCATTATTATTTTAATAGTTTTTGTCCTGTATGTTTATATTTGCTTTTGTTTGCTGGGGCTCTTTCCCCTTGGGTCTCCATTGAAAATGGGTTGCTTACCATCAGTGCAATGCAAATAGTTAATAACCTTTTCTTTTTTACAATTATTTTGTATTGTGATTGTTATTTAACATTTGTATACTGTCACTTTATCTTTACTTATGTTTGCTGGGGCGTTTCCCTTCGGGTCCCCACTGAAAATGTGTTTGTTTGCAAACTCAGTTGGACTAACCCGGTTAAGAAATGTGAAATAAATAAATAAGTCATGGAAAAGAAGAATACACCAGGTGCAATGCAAAATTGGTAACATTTAAGAAAGGAAGGGATAGCACCAAATATGTAGATCTGTGGCAAAGAAAGGGAATAGAAAAGCTTAAACAACTGAAACCACAATGGAGCAATCATGACAAGCTATAGCTAGAGTTGTTCAATAAAAATAAGTCTAGAAAATGGCAAAACATGAAACAGCCTGTTTTATGGGATAAGCATTAAAAGGATAGTACACGTGGCACCTGTCCCAAAGATATTGTTTAAAGAAAGTAAGAAAGACTTCCATTTGTGAATGTCATTCCATTTAATGATATTCAGTACTAAGGAAAAAGCCTTGCAATTTGGAAATTTGTACTGACATTTGTTGTCCACTGGGTCAGAATAACCAATTTTCAGTGGAGGCTCGGGGATAAAAGCTCCAGTAGCAAATTAAAAATTAATGCAGCAAACAACTAAACAAAAATTATTATACAACAGGAAAAGATTTACAGTAATAAGAAACCATACAAATATAAGTAGCATTTCTTAGTGATAGAAATATGCAGAGTACAATGTCAGTATGCAGTGAAAATAAATGACAGTAGCACTTGCACAGTATATTAAATGAATAACTTGTTGAGGACATTCAATATAAACAATCATGACACAGTATATTCTGTACAATATGAAGGAGATTATACCTTTGCCTTGTGGAAGTTTCTTAAGGATTAAATATTGATTAGTATACTTTGTTTAAGAGAAAGTCACAGAAGTACAGATGGTTTACTACAATTTCAGTTGATCTAAAAAGGGGTATTCTAGTCAGTAAACTCATTGGTGTTGGTTTATGGTGGTATGAAATTCTGATCACAAGGACAGATGTGATTATTAAGAAAGTGATTTTGAGGATGACTTTGAAGGTTTTCATAGACTCAGTTTGTGTTATGGATGGGGGGTAGGACATTCCATAGATTTGCTATGGAGTAAGAGTATAAGCTTTGTCCAGCTCTCTTATTGGGTTTGTGTATGGTAAGAAGCTATTTATTAGTGTGATGCCTTTTTAATCCGTTGTCTATTTTTCCACTTGCTGGTTGATTTAAATATTTTTTTTGCTGCACCTTGGTTGGTTGTTTAGTTTCTACCCTGCAACAGTGGGTTTAGTGTAGGTTTGCTGCTGACCGTTATGTGCATGTTGCAGGTTTCCTAGATTGTGTTTTGGTTGTGGTCTTCCAAAACTTTGACATGGCATATATCTACTTTTATTGAACATATTGGAAATATTATACCATTTACTAAAGACATCTAATACCTGTATGTAATAATTCAACTCTTCTTACCTTCCTCTCTTGTGTTATTCTACCTCCCTTTTGAACAATGTAATTTGGGGGTTTCTGTTGTTCTATATCTCTTCATGCTGAACCTGAAAATCTAAGGGAAAAAAGTTAGGTAACCAGATACAGTCTGCCCCATTCTAGCAAGCCTGCAGCCTTTATGTTGTACATGTTATGAGTTCTGCTAAAAGCAATCCACTCAACCATTTCCAATAAGCCAAGTCATGAAATGACCACAATGGAATTTACATGCAGCTCATGCCTCCTTGTGCTGTGTATACACAATGCATGCATTTCTGCACTTTGCATACATATCTCATTGAAACTCTGAATATATCTCAGCAAGACTCCCCACTTTGCGTATATGTCTGTCATTTAGATTCCATACTCCACAATTATCACGCAGTGAGACTCCCCACTTTTCATGTACCTCTAAGCGAGGCTTCCTGTTTCTTAACAAAGTGTCTTCAGCATTTCTGTGCTCAAATGCAAATGTTGCTTTTCAGCTAACTTTAGTGTAACATAGTTTAATATTTAGCTGGGAAACAAAAACTGCCCTGCTATCTGCAATACAATTATAACTAAATGATTAATAATTTATTTGAATGCATACATTTTTCCCTGTTATGACTACTTTCATAGCCCTTACAACCATTTTTCCAGTTTTATCCCAATCAAACACATTCACTTACATAGTTCATGGCACAGCAGTACATCTTAAGAGGATACTGCCCTCCAGAGTGCGCCATCCTTTGGAAGAGGCAGTACAAACAAAAAATGATTAACTTCAACAATTGGCTAAGTTTCTGGTGTCATTCTAAGAGGATTCAGTATCTGTCTGCTTGGGATGACATGATTGACATACCTCGATACTTTGCCAGAGATGCATCTGTCACCTCTGGGTTTCTGGGTACTGGCTAAGGCTCTGGCCACCCCTATGGTGCCTTTTTTAGGTGGTGTTCCAAAGACCAAATTACCATCATAACAGCTATAAATAAATGCAATCTTAGGCTCATGCTGCTCCGTGCTAGAAGTCTAAATCTCAAGATGCAATCGCTCAAAGCACTCCTCAAAATGGTGTACATCGACATTTGTGCTGTAATGGAGACCTGATTTAAAGTGGCATAAAGCACCCCTGAGCTACCCGGCTATAACTCATTCCACACCTTTCAGCCCCAAAAACGAACAAAAGCTCTAAAGGAGGTGGTGTATCCATATTCATAAAGGATATGCACACCTTCAGACTGGTAGCCCAGCATAACGCATCTGAGATACTTCAGGTACAACTAATATTGGGTAAGATGGCTATCCAGGTCATAGCCTGCTATAGGTCCCCAACCATGTCCCTAGATTCTCACTCTACATTCCTAAGCATCCTGGAATCTATCAAGGTCCAACCCAACACTCTCTTACTAGGAGACTTCAACTACTCCTTCATCAACTGGGAAAACTACTCAAGCACCAATACACTGGCCCAACACTTCCTGGAATGTATCAGTTCCAATGCCCTGGGCAAGCTCATTCTGACCCCCACTAGAGGAAACAACATCCTTGACGTGGTTATTACTAATATGGGCAACCATTGCTCTACACCAATAGTCAATCCCTCCTTGGTTAGATCGGACCATAAACTAATCCCCATGGAAGTCCACATCTCACCCACACCCCCAGCAAAGATAACCACCTTGTAAAACTTCTCCAAAGCTGACTTTGGACTCCTAAAACAGAGCTGGCTAACTTCACAGCACCAATTCCAATGGAAAATAGCCACATGACTCCCTAATCATACACCAATGCACTGTACGAATATGTACACAAATGCATGGAATTAGCCGTACCCCAACAGAACCAAGATGCTCTCCTCCAAAAAAAGGAAGCCAGTCTGGTAGTCCCCTGCCATTAATAAACTCTACAACAGAAGGAAGAAACTGTTGCAGAGAAAGGTGAAGTCCCAAGACTGGAAAAACTCCATTATTAGCCTCCACAAAAAGGTGAGATCCCTCATCAAATCCTCTAAAGCCAGCTATGAAGGCAAAGTTGCAGCAGACACTAAAAACAATCACAAAGCCTTCTATAGCTATATCAAGAACCTCAATGACAATTCCCAGATTTGCTCTGAGATACTGCACAATAGTACCTCCTGTACTCATTCAGCAGATATTGCCATCATACTGGCTGACAGAATCAGTGCCAACTTTACCCATCCCTCCCCCCTAAAGGACCAGTCACAATACAGGAAGAATCCCAGGCACCCAGCATTACTGCAGCACAGGTTAAAGCTGCATTGTCCAAGGCCAAGAATACAGCTTCCATGGGACCTGATTATATCCCTGGGTGTGTTTTACATGAACTACAAAGTGAACTGGCACCACATCTGTGTGCCCTGTTCAGTCACAGCCTCACCTCAGGCTTTGTCTCTACCAAATGGCACACTGCTACAGTCATCTCTATCCATAAAGGGGGAGTGACTACAGATACTGGGAATTATTACCCCATTAGCCTGATGAGTCTGATATGTAAAGCTATGGAACGCATCATCATGGAACTGATTAACAAAGATATAGGAAATCTCAAAACTCTAGACCCCACGCAATTTGACTTTGTGAAAGGGAGATCATGCCTACTCAACCTGGTTGACTTCTTAGAGTCACTCACAAGGGCTGTAGATGAAGGTAAGACAGTGCATACAGCCAACCTCATTCTGGCCAAGGCCTTTGATACCATTCCTCACTCTGGAATTATTGATAAACTCACCAAACTAGGCATCAACCCCTATATCACTAGGTGGGTTGCAAATTAACTCACAGATAAAACAGTGTGAAAGTAGCAGAATCCAAGTCAGACTGCTGACCAGTCACAAGTGGAGTCCCACAGGGATCAGTCCTGGATCCTTTCCTGTTCAGCATCTACTTCTCAGAAGTCCAGACCAACACAAAGGAAATCTGATCAACCAGGTTCGTAGACAACTGCAAGCTGGGAACCATTATTAACACCCCAAGTGATGCAGACATCCTACAGAAAGGCCTCACTGAGACCAATGACTGGTGTCGAAACCATGGCCTTAAGCTTAACACCAAAAACATGTGTTGTCATCTGCTTTGATAAAAACTCAGTTCCCACTAATTACCACATCGATGGGACCTCACTGAACACTGAAGGTGTTATAAGAGATCTGGGGCCGCAGGTTGACAGCAACTTCTCCTTCAACCTCCACATTGTCTCTGTGGTCAGAAAGTCCTTCTATGTGGCACATCTCATTACCAAGGGTTTTGCATCCAGGAAGAAAGAGGTCATCATCTCTCTCTATTCTTCCCTCATTAGACCAATCATTGAATATAATGCTCCATTTGGCATGTACTTCACTAGACATCTGCAACAACTGGAAAGGCCACAGAAGTACCTCACAAAGAGGATCATAGGCATTAAACACATGTCCTACATGGACAGACTCAAATGACTCCAGCTATTCTCTGTCTCATATCGCCTACTTAGAGGTGATCTCTGTTTGACTTACAAAACCATGTCTGACCAAGCTCTGTTAGAAATGATACATCTAAAGAAATCCCAATCCCCATGCTCCAGAGACCTCAACCTCATTACCACAATCAACAGAACATGCTGGAGGGACAGGTTTCTCACCCAGAGACTGCCCATGCTCTGGAATAGGCTTCCCATACATGTCAAGCAGAACACCTCTCTGACCATCTTCAAGAGAGATGTTGATGAGTGGATGGGTAATAGAAAGTTCACCCCGGGTATCATTCCAGTGGGTCTACTTGATAGAGGCACTGGGAACTAACGTCGGGCGGCACAATGCCAGGGCACTTCTATGGGCTAGGCTTGTAAAGGCTCCAGGGCCATTAGCCTGGTACACACCTATGAACGTAAACCAAAGTCCTATCTGCCTGAGATGCTGGCAATGCAGATGGATAGAATAGATTCCAGAGCAGTTATTGAAAAGATGAGGGGAGATTTAGTTACGACTTGAAAAAAATATTTATATATCATTACAAAATGTATACATTTTCAGAAGCAATAAATGAGAACAGTAATCATCCTTTCAAATTGTTTTCAAAATTCACCCTCCCTACTCTTTTCTCCACATCCACAGACATATTTTTCTCAAGATAATTCTACACCCCCACAACTTATTATATAATACTTCCTCGCATCTACAAGCTCACAGTAACCATACGACCATTACTAATATTCTATACAATTTGTCTATGACCCCCATTTGTACTGTTTCATACATCCTCCATGCATCAGTATATTCAATAATGTATTAGGAAAAAAATCATCTTTAAATCCTAAAACAATTTTTCCAAAAATCTTTCAGATTTCCACACCCAATGAGTGCATTTCTAAAATTTCTTCCACATAATACATTGAACATATTCTGTCAGTTGTCTGTTTGTACTTCATCTGGTGGTTGCTCCAGTGTCAACCTCTATGAAAAAGGCAGGAGAAGCTCCCTGTAACCTGGCAACTTTTCTCATAGTCAGTATGAATACTACCTTAGGTCTGCCCTGAAAAGAGGCTGCTGGCCTAGTAGGACTAGCCCAGTCATCAAGACCTAAATAAAATAAATAAATAAAATCTTATCTTGGCAGCTACATCTGAGGTGGTATTACTGGTGTGGTGCATGCATCTGTGTACTTGTTGCCAGAATGATGGAATACTGTGTTAATCTTAGCAGTTAGAGAATCTCTGTTTGGCATTGTTTTACATTAATTATGATTATTTTTGTTTCAGAAAAGTTCCATGTGCTTGCACACTAAACTAAAACACAGCTTATCTTCCATCAGAACTTGTTATTAGCAGTGGGGTGTGCTGTTTAGTTCATTAAACAAGCAATACACAATATATAAATAGCAGTAACACCGATGTACTTTGTCAAGGCACAACTGTTCCAAGCATGTTTCACAAATTAAATCATTACAAACTGCCTGACAGACACAAACAGACAGGTAACACACACACACACACACACACACACACACACACACACACACACACACACACACACACACACACACACACACACATACACACTTGCTCGTACATATTCATGCATGTTTTCATGCATGTGTGCCCTCTCTCTCTCGCACTCACATATACGCACACACCACAAACATCTATTGAAATGAATATGTGCTTGCAGTAATTTAAGAATAAATATAATACAGAATGTAGCCAGACTACTGCTTATAATAGTATCAAAATAAATGTTTAAAATGCTCCTCTTATTTTGTTTTACAAAATTTTGTTATGAAAGTTTCAAAACTCTTTCATTTTAAAACAAATATATGAAAGAGTATCAATAGAAAACTAAAATGACATAAAAATAATTCTACTTAATGCATTTTTTCATTATGGTGGTAATTAAGGAAATCTCTGTCAAACCTATCTCTCAACAAGGGAATGTATTAAAAACAATGAGCATGGAAACAGCATTAATAAAAAATAAATGCTGAAGAAAGACATATTTTCTGTATTATTTCTCTTGAAAAGTAAGATACAGAATTAAATGTTCAGAGGGATAGCCAACTGCATCACTATTGCATCACATTTAAATAACAGAAGGACTGTTTTCTGTTGCACTTGTAGTTGTCTAGTGAATTCTACAGTTTAAGTGCTATTTTATTCAGTTTTACTGTATTTTGTTTTTACTGTTTGGTTAAAAAATATTCTGTTGTATTTATACAGTGGCCTGGTTATTACTGCATTACAAAGTGTTTCTGTTACCAGATTTATTGATGTCCTTACATTCACCACTGCAGTATTCATAACTTATGGGATTCCCTGCCATGAAGCCCATAGTATGGCCAGCCTACCAAAGTCTACCATTGCTTCAAGGTACGCTGAACATCACCTATGCACTCCTCGTGTAGAATAGGGCATAAAGGTGAGGTTCAGGCGTACCATCCTCAGAACATCTTTGCTGACAGTCTGAACACTGTAACCTTTGGTCCATTTGCCTCCATCTGTTTTTTGCCATTTTTTCTGTTTATTGGACTTCCGGTGATTTCTCCTGTTTGCTAAAGTCCTCACCATTGCAGATAAGTACCCTGTTGGGGGTTTTGTTCTTTTCTTCATTTTTTTGTGCTGTTTGGGGTTTAATGTCATCCAGGGAGGGGAAATGCCAGTGTAGGGAAAAAGACTCCCTATAAAGACTGCCATGATAAGTGCCTTTTTGACTAGGAGCTTCTCATGACCATACATCTTGTTCTATTTTTTAGGTATTTGTCCCAAAAACCTTTCTTCCCTTTCATTGTATCTTCAGAACCAGTGTCTTAAACTGCTTGCTGAAGATACCATGGATGGAACTTTCTGCCCTGAGGGCCAACCACCAGGGAAGAAAAATGGGAAAAAGGTAAGACTGGAATCTTCTGCTGTCCAACTGTGCTGGGGGGTTTCTCCCGAGGTTATTACAAACCCAGAGACTCACCAGGTTGTGTTGTCAGCCTCTGCTGTGTCTAGGTTGGAGGCCGGTGAGGATCTGCGGGCAGCACATCTGATGATACTGTGCATGTGTCCATTTCAGGCATTCAGGGGGAACCACAGTTGATTGTTTCTAAGGGGTCTAGGGGGTTCTGCAGTTTCTTCTTAGAGAAGAAGTTCCTACTACGGTTATGGAATATCATCCTGAATTAGGGCCCTCTCAGTTTCTAGGATGGATGTCCCCTTAAAAAAGAAACAGAAAACTAGACATGCTTCCTCTGCTGTTAGGGATCCACAAAGTCAGTGGCAGGTCATTACTCGGGAGTTATTTAATGCTTTACTGTTGTTAAGGTCTCCTCAAGGGGTTTTGGCTCCTGCTCCTCCTTGGTCTTCATCTTCACCTAAAAGGCTCAAGGAATTAAATTCTTCTGTGGAAGAGTTGTATTCTAATGAATAATCCCTTACTTATTCTACCTAGATTCCTTCTTCTTTAGACTACAGGTCTGAGGAGGAGGGTCTATATCATATATTCAAAATTCTAAAATATCGAACACCATAAGCTCGAACTTGGAATTTCGAAATATGATAACATTGAACACTCAGAATAGCAAATTTTTTCCCAGGGAAAAAATTCGCTGTTCCGAGAAACATACACACAACACAAGCACACCAAAATAAATAAACCACACACATACACTTAACAAAACCCTAATTCTAACCCTACACTAAACCGTACATACATTCCTGTCTATCCACTAACCTTAACCCACATCCTGACCCTAAAGTCTGTACCTATCGCACACTTACCCTATGAAACTATACACAAACAAACTAATACATACACACACATACACTTAAAACCTACTTTTAACCCTACACTAAACCATACATACATTCCTATCTATCCACTAACCTTAACCTGCACCCTAACCCTAAGGTCCGTAACTATCGCACACTTACCCGTATGAAACTGTACACAAACAAACTAATTAAAACACACACATGCACTTAACAAAACCCTACTTCTAACCCTACACTAAACCATACATATATTCCTACCTGTCCACTTACCTTAACCCACACCCTAACCCTAAGGTCCATAACTATCGCACCACAGTGGAGGAAATAGTGAAGCTTCAGAACGGCCCACCAAAATCTTGCCCTAGGTAAGAATTCGATGTTCCAGGGCTTCACTATTTTCATCCTTCAATGTAGTTGGTTCAATATAACATTCAAAGCTTTGCAACTTTGATGTTATAATATAGACCCGAGGAGGAGGACCCTAATAGTCCAGATATTCCTTCTGAGGAAATTTCCTTTGGTGACACATTCTCTAGGATGATGGAATTTTTTTAGTGGGATTGTGCCCAGGTTTCTGATATCCATAAGTGGTACTGAGTTACTGCAGATAGAATCTCCTAAACCTGTGGCTATTCCTCCTGTCTTGGCTGCTTTACTAGGTGTTTTTTCCAATGCCTCTAAAGCTCCTAATTCTCTTCCCCCTGCACCCAAGAAGTCTGATAGGTTTTATAGGGTGCCTGAGGACTGTTCCTTTTGTTCAAAAGTCCTGCTGCTGGTCCCTCTGTGGTGTTTGTAGCCTCTGATAAGCCATCTCAATTGCTTCCTTTGTCCATGTTACTGCCTCTTGACAAGAACAGCAGAACCACAGACAGGCTGGGTAAAAAGGTTTATACTTCTGTTACCCTACCTTTTAGGGCTATTAATTATCAGAACCATTTGTCTAGGTATGTGGTGGATGTTCTTTCTCAGGCTTGTCAGCTTTTTCTGATCTTCCAGACTCTGTGAGTAAATCTTCTTCTCTTTCCTTCCTCTCAAGTAGTTTGTCATTCTATCAGATGTAGTTATGATGCAGCGGATGCCTCTTTTAGGGCTGCTGCTTTTGGTTCAATACTGAGGAGGTATGCTTGGCTTAGGCTTCAACCTTTACCCGATGATATTAAGGCTAAGTTGATGGATGCTCCTCTGGATGTTAAACTTTTGTTTGGGAAAGCGGCCACTGGTTTGTTTAAGTCTTTTCAGGACAAGCAGAAGGCCTTACAGGAGCTTAAACATGTCTTTGCTTCTCCTGTACCTACATTTCAGAGAAACTACCCTTCTAAGCCAGCTTTTGTTTGTAGGCAATCTGGCCCTTCTGATAAAGGCAAAAAGGACAGTGAATGGGCTCCTCCTGCTAAGGCCACTCATACTGCAGGGATTCTAAAGCCTTCCTTTCCTGACAAACCAGGTGCTGTCTGACATTCCACCTGTTCCCAGTCATATTCCTCTTTCTCTTTGCCTTTCTCTTTCTCTTCCTATTTGGCTTTAAATCACCTGAGATTCTTAGATTCTGTCAATCATTCATCAGGAGTACTTCATGGTGTGGATTTCCTGTCCTCCCTTTATGGGCATTCCTCAGCCTCCTCGGGAACAACTTTCTTTTTTTTCCCCAGAGGTTCTTTGAGCTCTGTTGTCTCAGAGTACTATTCAAGTGGTGTCTGTGTCCCAAAGGGGGAAGGGGTTTTATCCACAATATTTCTAGATCCCAGAAAATAAGGTATGTGGAGACTGATTCTAGATGTCTGTCATCTAAACACTTTTCTGAAGGTGCCTTCCTTTTGGATGTTGTCCCTTCAGACCCTTTTTCCTCTCTTGCTCCCTCAGGCCTTTCTGGTGTGTCTGGATCTCAAGGATGCTCATCATCATATTCCGATCCATCCTCTTTTCAGGAGGGTTTTGCATTTCTCTGTTGCTTCCTGGCATTTTCAGTTCTGTACTTTGCCCTTTGAACTTTCTACTGCCCCAAGGGTGTTCACCAAATGCCTTGCTACTGTGATTGCTTTTTGAAGGCTTCAATAGATCCAAATATTTCCTTACTTGGATGACATGCTGATTCAGGTATCCTCTCCAGAGGTGCTTTTGCAAAAATCTTCATTCTACCATTTCTTTTCTTCAGAGCTTGGGTTTCACAGTAAACTTCTAAAAGTCTTCCCTGACTCCTTCTCATGATAATATCTTTCTGGGTTGCAGACTTCAGATGGTTCCAGTGTTGGCATCCCTGCCTCCTCCAAAGGCCTTAACTCTCATTTCTTACTTTCAAACTCTTCTTCCCTTGACCTCCATTACAGCAAGAGAGTTTCTCAGAACTCTGAGATTCATGGCTTCTGCCATTCTGATGGTTCTTCTGGACAAACTTTACATGAGGAATTTCCAGTGGTTTCTGAAGTCGGTGTGACTTCAATATGCACATCCTCTAGACTTTACAGTTCCTCTTCTCTCCTTGTCTCAAGAAGGAACTTCTGTGATGAATTCAGCAGTTGTCTTTGAATCCAGGGCTCCCTTTTCATCCTCCTCTTCCCCTCTCAGGATCTATTCCCAGATGCTTCAGATGTGAGATGGGGAGCAATGTTTGGCTCCCTGAAGGTTCAGAGAGTGTGGTCTTCTTATCAGCAGAAGGAGCACATCAACATCAAAAAGATGAGAGCTCTTATGCTGGCTCTTCAGGCCTTCAATCCTGTTTTCTCTCTGGGGCATCTCAAGGTATTCATGGATAATACCACAGTTATGTGGTATATCAACAAATGGGGGGGGGGTCAAGATTTTACCTTCTTTGCCAGCTGGCACTTCTGCTATAGGATCTGGCTGTCAAGTGTCAAGTGACTCTTCAAGCAGTTTATATTCCTTCAGATCAGAACATTGTGGAAGACACTCTGAGAAGGTCCTTCACTCAATCCCATGAATGGATGCTTCACAGGGATGTGTTTCTGGACAATGTTCACCAGTGGAGTACTCCTCAAGTAGATCTGTTTAATTCCCCTCTGAAGTAGTACTCATGTCTTCCAGTTCTATCCCTGTGCCTGCTCACAAAACTACCATGTCTGGAAGAGTTTAACAGTTTACAGCCAAGAGGTATGTTACTATTTTTGCAAGTTAGAATTCGACATTTTATGATACCTCTAATATTTTTTGAGAACCTTTATTATACAAAAAACAATAACTAGATACAACAAGATTAGCATATCCTGTCTGACTCACCATTTCCTGACCCACAACTCCGTATTTAAAAGTATCACTCCAATTTATATAACCTTCATTTTAAACTGCATTTAACTTTGATTGACCTTGTTTAATAGTTTATCCTGTTTTTGTACTTCTGTATTTCTTCATTTTTCATTGACTTAAATGTTTGCAATATACTGTTTCTTGGCTTGAATTTTTCATGTGATTTAGCATGCCAAGAAACAGTAGTCACAATTATGCTAACCCATACTTCTCATTTAAGAGTTTATATATATATCTATATATATATATATATATATATATATATATATATATATATATATATATATATAATCTGAGATCACTACATAATCTCGAACTTTTGGAATACCAAAACCCAAAATCTCAAGACTATGTAGCTGAATCCCCTAAATACCGAAAGACCAGAAGCAAGAAATTCAAAATCCTGATGTTCGGAGATATTGAAGTAGTGCTTCTCATGTTGCGGTTTGTTTATGGATGGGTGGAAGTTCAGGTAAGTATTTATGTGTCAGTATGTTGGTTGGGGCTTTAGTGTGTGTCAGTGTGTGTTGTGACTGTGATGTGTGTGTGCGAGGTATTGTACAATGTGTGGGTGTGAGTTTCCTTTGTGTGTCTGTTTGTGCGATCTTGGAGTTAGTATATTTAAGCAGGGGGAGCAGCCCCCTGCTTATCTGTAGTGTAGGATTATATATTTGATTATGAGGGGCAGTTGTGTGTATGTGTGTGCTGTGTATGTATTGTACTTTCGGGATTTTGAATTTCGCGGTTTTGGTCTTTCGGATTTTAGGAGTTTCAGCTATATAGTCTTGAGATTTTGAAATTCTGTATTTCAAGAATTCGAGATTATGTAGTGAGTCTCTCTCTCTCTCTCTCTCTATATATATATATATATATATATATATATATATATATATATACACTATGCTGATTTTTGATCACTACTTGGAACAACAATCATAGACCATAAACATTTTGCAAGATTACAGTTGCTGTTTCATGTCTCACCATTGACTGACCATTTGAGCACCCTACATGTCTAAGAAGACTGGCCATATCAATCTGTTTTAGATGCAACAAAAGAGTAGTAATTGTATCAAGAGACATTTCATAATAAAACAAAGGTACTTGTAGACGTTTAACAATATTCAAGCAAGCATCAAAACACTTGTTTCCTATTGCTGTGATAACAAGAAATATAACCTAAGACCACTGTATTGTCTTTAAGATTTGATGCATATCAAAGAAATTTTTTTCCTGACATTTAAATTTAACACAAGAAACAGGTTGCATTTGTTTGATAATAGTTCTGTCCACCAGCATAAGGAGCACAATATATGAAATTACTATTTCATTTCTTCATGCTTGCCCCTTTGAAAATGAGTTATTGTCATGTTTTCCCTTTTTTTGAAGTTATGTGTCATGATTTGGCTCCTTAAATTTTTTGGTGCTCCCAAGTACATAAAAAAATAGAACAGTTCAGATTTCTTTTTTTTAACCATCAGTATTTTACAAGTTGTTTCTAGTACACACATATAGTATACCCAACACTTTCTAGTCACTACAATTTCATTTTGAGAACGTGAGAGACTTGGTAACACTGATAGCATAACGTGGTTCACGTGTTTTGTGTATATCTGTAAAGGCAATAGTAAGAGAAATACAAATAACATTTTTTGATGACTAATTTTCAGTTTAATATTACTTCCTGTGGAATTTACTGGAGTTACAAGGGTTATGGAGCATTGATTTTAGCCATATTTAAGATCCCTTGTGATATACTTGTATAGCTTACATCTTAGACAAAAGCCATTGGTACACTAGTTATTACAATTTTTGTTTTCTATATGACTGTGCCTTACACCAAGCTTCTCAGATATTTGGCAAGAGCATACTTTTGCCCACTAAAAGAAAACTTGAATGAATCAGTTCTTACCTTGTTATTGTCTTATATGTGAGAACATATGCTACATTTTGGCTCTTTTATTAAATTAGAGCTTCATACAATCATGTACATTTTTACCTTCCTAAAGCTTACTATATATTTTTTTATTTTTACCATGAATGATTTTACCAACAGAATAATTGTTCCATCAAAATTTGTGTTCTCTTACAGAAAAAAAGCACCTATATCATATAGCAGCCTGAAGCAATAGTCTGTTGTTTTTCTTTTGACTTTTCCCGGCTAGGGGTCACCACAGCAAAACTCCGGTCTGCTAATGATTGGCAGTAGATTTTTTATGGGTGCCGAGGTGCCAACTCGATGCCCAACTGTCAATGAAGGCACACCCATTCTACGCATGTCTTTCAAATGCCACTCAACCATGGGGAGGACATGCAGACTCCATACAGAAGGCGCTCCAGCCAAGATTCGAACAGGAGAACCTCTTGCTGTGAGGCAACAACTCTACCACTGCACCACCGCAGCTTACTGAAGAAATAGTCTGTACAGGGTCGAAAACTAGCAATTAGTCCATAACTGTTATGTTTTCATGACCAGGGAACATTTCTTGACTGCCAAACTTAATACTTTATACTTCTCATCCAATAATTCTTTTTTATCTTTCTGGATTCAATTATTGTTTCGGAAACTCTAACAAAAGTTCATTGAAAACATGAGACAATACTTTTTCTTTTGCCATTGGGTTATTTAACCATGTATTTGATGTCTTTAACTATGAGTAGTCCAGCTCAAAGGAGAAGGAAGAGATTGGAGTGCTACTTATCAAAATGTCTGTGTAAGCAACTGGTTCCTTTTAATATTTACCATAACACACACTTCATCTCATTTTTTAGTTACCCCCTTCATTTGAAGGAACATAATGGCCCATCTGCACTTTTTTATCTCATTTATTTTAAATCTGTTCCTTTGCACCATTTCTTATCAATTCTTCCAGTTAAGATTTTTTCAGGTTATAATATCTGGCAGGTCATTGAAGATTTTCATAAATAGTGCTTTTGCTTCTTTGGATGATTCAATTGCATGGTTAACATCCTTATGTTGGAAGATTAATGTAATAGAACAAACCACAAGAGCAGGATTCAGGATACAAACAGCCTTCAAAGGAATAAACATCAAGCCACCAGATGCAATATATATACTGGTGCTACCCAACAATTAAACAATTAAATACAATTGAGAAATAATTAAACAACTCCCAAGAATTAAAGACACAAACACAATTTTTAGCAATTTTTGAAAACACTTCAAACTGAAATACATTAAATTGCTTATCAAAAATACTATTAAATATTTAAATTCACTTCCAAATTCAAACATATTTTAAAATAAATCTACTTTCTAGATTTAATAAACTTTGTTGAAAATTGCCTCCAAAATATTCATTAGGTTTAATGAGTCCATAGACCCATTATGTACACTATGAAAATGTTCAAATATAGGACTATTAATCCTAGAATATGTTCTAATACTTTGTCTGACCTATATAATATTTAACAGTCACAACCAATAATGTAAACTACACCACAGGAACTGCAATTGAAGTTATTTTGTGCAAAATATTTAACCCCATTAATAGTACTACCTGATAGATTTTTCACCCTCATACATATCTTACATTTTCCACATTGGAACATACCTAATTGCTAAAAATTGCTAAAAATTGTGTTTGTGTCTTTAATTCTTGGGAGTTGTTTAATTCTTTCTCAATTGTATTTAATTGCTGCTGTTGGTTGCTGGAAGATTAATGTATTCAGATAACCCATCTGGAACTTGATTTTTTTTTTTTTTTGGTATTAGATAGGCAAAGAATGGAGGTAATAGCTGTCTTTGCTGTTTTATTTGGAAGGGTAAGTCCTGCACAAACAATATTTTGCTTCCATTCCATGAAATCAATTTTTTTCTTTGCTGCCATTAGAATTTTATAAACATCTTGGTGGTTAAGAACTTTAGCATAAATTCTCTTGGTTTGTCCGAATTTTAAGTTTTGTGAAGAGCTCGGTATGTTCTTTTGATCACCATCTCACCACCTTATGAATAATTCTTTAAAGGGCAGCCCAGGACTTGTTTTACTGTTTATGTTGGTTGTACTTATTCATATTTTTCTGTGATACCTTGAATTAGTATATTCTTTTTCTTAGTTCTTGTCTCCAAATAAATGATCCATTGTTCCATCTCATGGATCCTCTTAACATTTGTTTCATTTTCTTTTTGAATTTGGTCTATTTTTATTTTACTTTTGGACACTTTAGCTTTTGTTTTTTTTTAGTCTAAAAGCTATTTGACTCAATGTGTTTCCAAACCCTAAAAGCTGGTCCAAAAAGTTATGAATGACTATTTGGAGAGGTAATAAGGCAGATTTTTGGTCATCTAGGTTGGATGTTTGCTCCACTTCAGATTTTCTAGAGAGTTTCAGGTTCTCCTGTTGTTTTGTGGTTCTTTGCCTTTTAATTATAGTTTCTTTTTCAGATGTAACCACTTGTGAGTATTTAGTTTTAACCATTTGTGCTTCCATCATTTCAGTTTCACTCGTTATTTTGGTTAGCTCGACCTCCCTTTCTTTTTCCTGTTACTTCAATTTGACTGTATCAGGCCATTATCGCGTATTCATACTGGAGTGGTTTGCTTAAAAGAAAGTTTATTTAATACTTTTTAGTCATAAAACTCATAAAACTTGTGGTTTTCTGGCAAACTGGCAATGAGTAAGTTCACTAAATAAAGACAGACATTTGCGTCTTAGCTTCATTCCCTTCAGAAAATGCATGGCAACACAAAAACTTTTATTCTAGCAATTTTCCAAGTTTACTGTAAGTGCAATACTTAAAATGTATCCCTATTATTTGGTCTTTGTTCTCCTTTATTTTTTACTTTGTTCAGATTTCTTATGGTAAGAGGTTGAGCAGTATATATGCTGGAATGACAACATGTTCACTGGCCATGGATTGCATTACTCTCTAAAAGAAGTTAACCATATTCATTAGATAGGATCTACCTTTAACAAAGACAAACTACTTGGGGTCAAGCCTTGTAATGTTTTTAATATCTTAGTTGATTAAATCAGTTATGACGTGCTCCATAGTTTTATAGATGAGACTAGTCAAGCTAATGGGTCTGTAATTTCCAGGGACACTGAGGTGGGTCCGCCATCGCAAATTAGCATCAGAACAGCTATATGCCATACTTCAAGGAAAAAACAGTGGCTAGGCTCAGGCTGAATAGCTATATGAAAGGATCCACTAAGGCAAGGCATGTTTATCATATTACTGGGTATATTATTAAGCCCCATGAATTATGCATTTTTCATTCTGGAGAGCACCTTTAGTAAGTGTTGTTTAGTTATGATGGGGGGGTTTGAGATTCTGTGGTATACATGGACATTGTGTATTTGTTTTGGATGTTAATTTTGCCCCATTTTTTGTTTGCTAGTATGTTGGCTATGTCTACTGGATCCAGTCAAGTAGTACCATTTAGGATTAGCTTTCAGCAATGTTGGGTGTTATTATAGCAATAACCCACGCCTGGGTGTGGTAATGCGGGATTTACCCACGGTTGGCGTGGTTTGGTCCCGAGGGCGAAGCCCAAGGGACCAAACAAAAACAACCGTGGGTAAATCCCGCATTACCCACATCCAGAAGTGGGTTATTGCTAGTATACTATGACATTATTTAAGAAAATAAATAATTACTTTTCTTAAATAATGGCATTGTATAATGCCTCTTTGCTGCCCTTCCGCAGCTGTCTGGTATCCGCGGCAGTTCTGATGTACTGCGCATGCCTATGCAGTACATCAGAGCTGTGGCCAAAAGCAACGGAGAAAGCAAGATCTCCATTGCTTTTTACTGTTAAGCTATGTTAAATGGGTTTAACATAGCGAGACAGCTTTAAAATAAGCAACGGAGATGTCTGTTGCTTATTTTAAAGCAGTCTCGCTATGTTAAACCCATTTAACATAGCGAGACAGGTTTAAAAAAAAAGCAACAGAGAAAGCAAGATCTCCGTTGCTTTTTACACACTGTGTCACTATGTTAAAGGAGTTTAACATAGCGAGACAGCTTTAAAAAAAGCAACGGAGATCTCCGTTGCTTTTTTTAAACCTGTGTCGCTATGTTAAACTCTTTTAACATAGCGAGACAGTGTTTTAAAAGAGACTTATACTAATGGAAAAAGTCCGGGCGACCGGACCTTTTTCCATTAGTATAAGTCGATTTACAATGTGCACGCTGGCCAATCAGCGTGCACATTTTGGAATATTAATGGGGGGGTCATGGTATAATTCTTAGTTTCCAAATGTAACTAAAGATTTGTAATTGTCTTTAGCATGTGATACTAATCTAAGTTTGGTGTTTTATTTCCTTTTGTATCTTTTTAACATTTTTTTTTATTTGCTATACAGATTAAGAAGCATTTCCTTTTTATTGCATTTTTATTTATGCGTGTGGACTACATGGCTAGTTTACTTTTAAATTTCCCAGTTTGTTTGCTTCTGGTAGGAATTGCTAGATCAATGCATTTATCTAGGTGCACACAGAGTTTGTTTGCATAACTACTTCCTGTGTCAGCATATTGGTAATGCAGTCAAACTTGAATTTTAAGACTAAATCATAGAATTGTAGAAAGACTGTATATATCTCTGAGCTATGTAATGGTTACATCTAATTGCTTGAAGAATTTTAAAGAAATTGAAAGAAAATGTTACAGTTTTATTTTCAGATTTAATGGGAGACTGGAGTACCAGGGGGTAGCCAAAAAAAAAAAAAAAAAAATATATATATATATATATATATGTGTGTGTGTGTGTGTGTGTGTGTGTGTGTGCATGTATGAATATATATATATATATATATATATATATATATATATATATATATATATATATATATATATATTTTTTTTTTTTTGGTGGTGGGGGTTAATCAATATTGATGTCATTTGGCAAGGACCAGGTCAGAGGATTTCTTGACAATTTGTTTATGAAATCAGTTAATTTTTGCATGCAACTTGCATTTGAGGTATAGACATCCTGATATCCTAGCTTACTGTTGGGTAAAGTATTTTAATATCTCTTATCTATAGACAGCGATATTCTACACAATAATACATTGCTTGTGGGCATCACGCAATTGTTATACTGCCCAAACATACCAAGTACTGTGAGGCTGGAAACTGAGGGTTGAAGAGCTAGCTAGACATTCCATTTCAGTCCAAGAATATAGTAATTTATTACTAGATGGCCTGTATTTGTAGTGTAAAAATGGGTAAGTAATATTATGGGAATATTTCTTAAGAATTTATTTAAAATGGCTAGGATTTATAGTGTAAAGGCGAGGGGAAAGTAATAAAGATAAGATGATTAAGAATAGTTTCTTATTATCTAAGATAATATTGAGCTAAATCTAATTAATAAACAGTGTGGAAATATAAATACAGTCTCTTAGTGGGCGTGTAAATGGCAAGATTTATTTGTAGAGAATTTCACACTGGAAGGGCCTGCATCTATCTAGTACAATGTTGCACAGCACTGTCCAAAGTGGCTCCCAGTGCTTTTTACCTCAGCAGGAAAAATTAAAGAACCACAGAAATTCAGCCCAAAATGCCTACTTCAAAAACAGAGTAACAGATTGATTCTATGTCAGAGTTAGAAGCTAACAGTTGACCAAAAACTACATGGAAAAGTGAAAGACAGTAACAAAATTTAGAAAAAACAGAGGGAAACGTTTAATCAGATATTGGAAACACTTTAACAGTCAGTCCACTGTGTAAATACAACATTTTTAACCAAACAGCAAAAAAGTACAGTAAAACTGAATAAAATAGTTTTGTCAAACATGAGTGTTGTGCTGGAATATGAAATACCAGGAAGCTCCATGAATTGTGGAAAACTTGTTGCATGTGGGAATAACATGAGGACAAGTTCGTTCTTTAAAACAAAGTAAAACATTTATAATGTCTTGAATAAACTAGAAGAGATCACATGAAAATCAAGTGTTGACCCCTCTGCACATTACTATTTTGTACTGCAGCAAATTATATTTATTCAGGAGCTACACAAGGAATATTTAATGACCGTAGAAAGGGAAGTGCAGCAATTGGGCTACATGTAAAATTTAGAGGTGTGTTCCCTAGGAGAGGGCTCATCAGGTGACACGATAGAAAATACAACAGGAAAAATAAGAGATCAGTGGGACAAACTGAATTGGCACAACACTCACATTAGATTTAAAGGAATTCAAAGGTAGCATGCAGTATAGTGAGATTCAGCATATGGTAAATGTGAAACAATGTAAAACAGCAAATAAATAGTTTGATTTTGTGGTCAATCCATTGATAGGAATAAATATAAGGATAGGAAAAAGAAAAATATGGGATTTAATGATAGAAAGATATCTACTCAATAGCTGTAGTGGGATAAAAAATAAAATTATTGCTAAACTGGAATCCATTTTGTATTTAAATGGCAGCACTTGATTGTGATATAAACTAATGCTACAATATTCTTCAGTTTCACAGTATTGTTAAAGCACTTTTTTAATGAGAAGCAGGTTTCTAGGCATATGTCTAAATGTATTCAGTTTAGTTTCATTTGTATATTTATTATTAGCAATTGATTTCTTGTTTGCCATTTTTGCATGCCTTGAGGTGATTTGTTATGCAGCCCTGTTTTATTTTTATTATTATTATTTGAGTTACATTTTTGCATATGTAATATAGTTGAAATGAAGAGAACCATTTTTCCACTTTTGATATATGTGTTGAACTATAGTACAGAGGTTCATTATATTTCTCCATTAGTAGTGGTAATAATAAAACAGATTCATTATGGTGTTTAGTATGTGGTTCATACTGTGTGCATACACTTTTCACCATCAGGCTAGCATTTTGTGACATATGTTTCGAATGGGGTTTCAGTTCATGCTAGATAATTTTAGTGCATCTCTCATTAAATTATATCTGAAATATTGTTTTCGCTTTAAATACATGAACCTTACTCTACCATTCCATTGTCTATGTTGTTGTTTTTCTTTCAGCTTTTCCCGGTTAAGGGTCGCCACAGCGGAACATCGGTCTGCTAATGATTGGCAGTCGATTTTTGTGGTGCCGAGGTGCCAGCCTGACACCCAGCCTTCAACAAAGGCACGCCCATTCACACATGTCTTTCAGCAAATAAAAACCTCCACACCGAAGGTTGTTCTGCCAAGACACCAATACAATTCAAAGCAAAACAAATAGCAGCAACCACCACTTGGATTTCTTGTTTTATTCCAATAAAAATGTGATAAGTAGCAGCAAAATATACAAAGGATGAGTGCTTTCGGGCTGTGCCCTTCTTCTTTAGAAAGGTCAGTGATAATTCAGAGCAAGTACACAGTAAGCTAGCTGTTCAGCTGCAAGGAGTGCCTGAAGAATGTTGGACTTTTGTCAAATGTAAGGCGAGTCATGTAGCATGCCATATATAACAGTGAAGTAAAGTAATGTTAAAATGTTACATGGCATTAAATGGTTATGTAGGCCATGCATTTAAATTTCTAAGAGAGATTAACTTGAATTTGCAGTTCAGTGCATTTTGTGTGTGATCATTTGGATCTTTATTTCATCTGCAGTTGCATTCAGAACTGTAATATGAGTGATGAAATGAATAATGAGGTAATTATCTTTCTGCAAAACCTTGTCAGTACCTAGATAACTCAGACATTTTTCTTTTTCTCCAGGTAATTTTGAACATGATCACGATGACGTTACTATCAAAACTGTTTTTGCGGTAGTACAGATCATTGGATTTTTCAACTCTATTTGCAATCCTATTGTATATGCTTTCATGAATGAGAACTTCAAGAAAAATTTTGTTTCTGCAGTTTGCTTCTGTGTATTAAAAGAGAATAGTTCGCCTCCCAGGTGCCTTGGTAAGTTCCAGTGCTCCTCAGTAAGCCAACAAAAATCAAGCTTCTCAAGAAAGGACAATTCTATAGATGAAAGCAAAAGAGAGGGTTTTAATGACAGTAACATTGAAGTCAAATTCTGTGATCAACCACCACCTAAAAAGAATAATAAAAGACACATTACATTGTTTGTTTCTGAAGTCACAGTGCACTCTGCACATGTGAGTGGACACTAAATGAGCATTTTCTCACGCTAGCTATAATATGTGCATGCTGCCTGCAAAGGGGAGCAATACTCTGAATTTTGTATTACATGAAATGTTTCTCCTTTCATTGTTGTGTTAGCTGCATGTACTTAAGTCAGCTTAGTCATCCATTCATGAATAAAAATTAATATGAAAGTTGTTGATGGCATGTTTCTTTTCCTGCTTTTTGTATGGCAGAGGTATATGCAGGTTCCCATTTCTGGAAGTTGTAATTGGATGTATTTGTTTACTTTTCACTACTGACTGTAATACAGATGTGTGAAGAACTCAGCATAACAGCATATGTTTAATATCATTTCAGTCTCTATAGGCATGCCATCTGGATAAGTATCAGCTGGTTTTGACCTTCACTCAGCAGTGGATATTAATCTGGTTTACTATCACATATCTGATTGTTATTTAGATGATCAAATATGTGCGAAAATCATTTTCTCGAACTGAGAGTTCGATCACCACAATGTCGAAGCTGACATGAGCGAACAGCCACTATTGTCAGCTTCAACATTGCGGTGCAGATCACACTATAGTGGGGATCTGAAAATGTACCCTTACCCTCACTGTAGTGTGATCTCGGAGTTTGTATATATAGAAGTAGGGGGGTGTGGGGGTGCAGGGGGGCTTGCCCCCTTGCAAACATTATTGTTAGTTGTGGGCAGATGTGAGCATTTCAGCAAAGTCAATATTCGACTTTGCTGAAATGCTCCGTTCGATATTTTGGTTGCTTGGTGTTTTGATTTCCAACATTATTTATCAGAAATCGTGTTCCTCTAAATCTTCTTCTTCTTTTGGCTTTTCCCGATTAGGGGTCGCTACAGTGGATCACCTTGTCCACTCATGATTGGCAGTGGAGTTTTACGGTGTCGAGTTGCCAGCCCGGCGCCCAACCTTCCACAAAGGCACACACTCACACCTAGGGCCAGTTTAGAGTGTCCAATCCACCTGCAGCATGTCTTTGGGATGTGGGAGGAAACCAGAGCACCCAGAGGAAACCCACGCGTCCACAGTGAGGACATCCACACTTCGCACAGAAGGCACCCCAGCCGAGGATCGAACCGAAGAACCTCTTGCTGTGAGGCGGCAATGCTAACCACGTTCGCAAATATGATAGTAAACCTATTAATCTTCCTCTTATTTACTAAATAGCTGTCAGAGCTGTCTTTCATGTACCCAGGAGTTTCACCTGAGCTGCAGACTACACAATGGCAACCCAACTTAAGAGTTTCAGAAGAAAATCTCCAAAAATTAAAATGCCAGGAAATGTTCAGTAGCAGAAACAGTTTCCAACCTTCACTTCAGAGTTCAGCGTGCAACTGTAGGTCAGGTTCTGTCACATGATGGCAGCACCTAGATAAGATACCTCTCAGACATTACAGTTAATGCATGATAAACTGTACCAGGATACACTGAAGTGCAACTTAACAGTGAGAGCAACATACAGCAAAGTCAAAGGATACTTGTACACCAGCCCCCAGTATATGAGTTCCATGTTCCTGCTGCAGCATGTTATCCCCAACCTTGGTATATACATGATTCAAATACTAATAATAATAATAACAACAATAATAATAATAATCCTATTTTTTGTCAGGTAGGCCCACTGGGCAGAATCCCTTTTCATGGGAATCCCAGAAGCAATGGCTGGTTAAGTGACTTGCTCAGGGTTACACAGTAGGCAAAGAAGTGCTAAGGGATTCAAACTTAGCGCCACAGGAACTAAAGCTCACAAGGTTAACCACTGAACCAACTGCCAGATAGCAAAATCATCATGCCATATTCAACAGCTGCATATCACTCACACTATAAAAAATCAGTAGGATACAAGAAAAAATGATTCAACAGGCGTAATCTAACAGTGATACAGATGCAAAATGAAGTCGGTCATCCATAATTATGGTGTGTCCTTCAGGCAATTGTATTAAATTATCTCCTTCATTTTTGTCTTTGCACTTTTGCCATCAAAGAATAATACCAAGCTACACAACTGTGCTCTGGGAAAAGATGGTCCCAGCAATCCCTGAAGGACTCTTTAGTGAACTCCCCTCTAGATTTACCCTGACGGTCTGGTTTGTAATGCTTGGTTAAACTTTGCACAGAGCACCTGCTTCTGTTTCACATATATCAGGAATGGAATGTCTAAGGAAGAAGGTAGATGAAGGCACTGTGCCTTAGGTAAATATACTCTGATACGTTTCTCAATAAGGCTTGGTAAAACAAAACCTATTAAACTTAAAATCAATCTGGAAATCATTCACTTGCCCACAGGAACTTCTAGCTAAGTATGGGCAAATAAAAAATATATTAAATTCTAATGCTTTTGGTCCAAGAAACACATGCATGCAATTGACTTCCAGTGACCATCAGATGTAAGAAATTTCCCATGGATTTTGAGTTTGAGCATAAAACTATGGTAAATAAAGCTGTATTTATCTGATCAGTTTAGTTTTTGGATAAACATGATTCAATGAGCCCAAATTAGAACAGTGAGCTGCTAAGAGTTTTTTTTCTTTTTGTTTAACATATCCGAAAGATGTATACAATCAGAAATAAGTTTTACTAATTAAAGTCATGCAGAGGGAAAAAACGATGGTAAATTAATCTTTGTGTTAACAGTTCACATTTTAGATAATGGGATTCATTGAGCCCAGCTCATACAGAAGTAATTTGCTGAAAGTTTTTGTAAAGTCTCCCAGAATTTTTAAACATTTAATTACATTAGTTAAGAGGGTTCAGGGTTTTCATCCTCCAGTGACTACCTTTCAGTTAGATATGTTTGAAGGATCGGGTTTCACTAAAATGCAAACTGATGAGACAAAATATGTCCTAAAGAATCTTTGGACTGAGTGCTGTATCAGGCATCACTTTTGACAACAAGGAAAGACAGGTAGGCAAGACCATACTGGAGGGAGGAATATATCACCAAAACCATCATGCTGAGCATATCTAAACAATCCTACCTTGGTTTGTGATTTACTGTGGAGTTGACTTATAAGAGAAGTTTTATTTGAATTTATATTGTATTTGTTATCACTGTTTTTAACTGTTTGTATGTAGGAAAGGATAGCTTGTTAATAAGAGTTACTTTGATTCATATTTTGTTGTTTTTACTTTTAATTTCACTGTTGGTTGTTAGAAAGGGATAGGTTTTAGACAGGCAAGCTCTAGCCACCCCAAGGGGCCTAGACAGCTATAAATTCACACAGACTGCAGAAAAAACAGAGAAAATCTAAACAATCCTACCTTAGTTTGTGATTTAGTGATCTTTACTGCTAAAAAGAAGTGAGACTGTGGCTGATAGTGAGCAGAAGCTACTGCGCAATGTAAAGGAATTACAACTTTTGTCTGGCTTGCAGAACTTGTATGGTTAGAACAACTTTACTGTACTTAATTTATTATTTAGTTTTATATTGCCAGTATGATTTTTTGTCATAGAAGTTGATTTAAATTATCTTTGAATTCTGTGGTTATTGTTTTTGATTATTCTTTTCTTTTACAATATTTTATTCAATTGAAGCTGAATATGGATTCCTTAAATAAGTATGCAATTAACAATTTGCTAATGCACAAATATCTTGTAAAGTGTAATAAATGCTATGCATATTTAAAGGTAACAGCTGATAACACTGGTGAACCCTCATATTGCTTGTGTCAAAAGCTGAATGATTTGCTTACTATTGTTAGACGTAAATCTAGACTTAGTGATGATGATTGCACTTGTGCAATTGGCATGGCTTGTAGAACTCTTGTTTCATATATTAATGATTGGGGTGATTAAATAAATAATGTTAGGCACAGAACAAATGGAACACATTTAGGAAATTATGTATCTATTGTCTGCAAAGATCATTCAACCCCTATGAAACAAGATAATGCCCCTGACAACTCTGGAATTCTGGATGCAGGTATTAAGCAATTGAGTATCCAGTTTGTTTAGAAGGAAACAAAAAAGAAAGAAATGAAGAAGTTCACAACAAATAAGGAAGAAAAATAAATGGATTAATGAATGTAAAGTAAAGATAATATGTACTAAAAAGGGCACTGCTATGTTATGTAACACACAGGTTACAGGGAATGATGATATTTTTCTATCAGAAAATCTTCAGTCTACAGAAAAAGGCATCATTTTTCTAACAGAGAAGGTAGAAAAAAGAGGCAAGGGGCAGGTGAAAATGAAGAAATCAAAATTAAATGTGGAAGGATTGAAGAACATTATTGTAAGAAAAAAGAAGAGAAAGACAGATGTTGACTACATGGCTCAAGCTGTGGATTTGCAATACCAGCTGGATGAGAATTTAATACACAATGAAAACAGTGGGGTTAAGACTAATGGTGATAAAGATCTATCCTTCATAACAACTGATAGAGTAGATATTACTCTATTAGAAGCTGAAGATTCTTCAGAGCTGGACAGCAAAGATATTCTTGTAATTGGAGATTCAATTATTAGAGGAACTAATACTTACATTTGCAGAGAAGACAATGAACATCGAATAGTGTTATGCTTGCCAGGAGCAAAAATAGAAGATGGGAGACAAGCCTTGGAATCCCTTAATGTAAGGAAGTACGGATCCATTTTTATTCATGTTGGCACAAATTATGTCATCCAAAGGGATTCTCTGACTGTTAGTAGGGAACTCACAGCCCTCTTAGATAGTATAGCTTGTACTGTTGTTAGGATGTATTTTTCACAAATCACCTGTAGAAAGTATAGTCAGGTCACTGCGAATGAAAATATTTTTGGGGTAAATACCTACATGGAAAAAATGTCTTGTTTTAAAAATGGAAATGTGTAGAGCATACAAGCCTAGTCTTGGGCACACATGTGTTCAAACAGGATGGCATGCATTTGTCAAGATCAGGGAAGAGAATTTTTGCAGCAGATATTTTGCAATATTTGACAAAAACTAGGCAGGATTTTTGCCAGGTCAAAAATTTAACAGTTCACAGACAGCAACATGTGATGCATCTCTGATGGTTGTTAATGCTATGATCATTAATAATAAAGTTTTTTATTGGAAAATGTGCTACGTTCCCACAACATTGATGTTATTATTGTCTGTGAAACATGGTTAAAGAACAAAGACTGGAAGCCAGTTCTGTCAGGGTATAAATGTTTTTACTGTAACAGACATTCCAACAAAAGAAATCAGGTGGAGCTGTTATTAAAAATAATTATGAGACCTGTGATTAGTACATGTTCAGTGATAACACCAATACTATAGACTGTTTAACTGTGACAGTAAAGACAACCCTGGAACAATTAACAATTATTGGAGTGTATAGACCACCAAAATCAAGTGCAGATGACCTAGAGGAATTCATACATTTCTTGCATGAAACACAGGAGGGAAGAATAATATTAGCTGGGGTCTTAAATTTGCCAGAAACAGACTGGAATAATATTGATTCGACAACATTAGTAAGGAAATTATGCACAGCATATATTCAGAACCAACAATTGGTTCAGATTGTAAAAAAAAACTTCCAGGGGACAGAACATACTAGACATTGTTTGTGTTCCTAAAGAAATTACTGTTACTTCAAGTCAAGTTTTACCACCATTGATGTGCAGTGATTATGGGGTTTTAAAGGTTAATTTATTGCTAGCTAATTTTGCCATTGTTGCTAGGTAATTCTGCCAAACTGAAATCTCAAGCAATGCACAGATTATATGGAAGCAAAACTGTCATTATGTAAAACTAACTGGAGTGAGGTGTTCAGTGAAAAAAACTGCAGATGGAATGTGGAAAGTTTTGAAAGAGAAATTGTTTGAGTGCAAAAAATCAAAAACTGTTTAACATCAGGATCTAGGAATACAACATCAGGAGGATATATTTACATAAGAATAAGATATCTGATTGAGGTGAGAGACAAAAAATATAAGAAATAGAAGACAGGTCGAACTACAACTTTGAAAAGTGAAATAAACAAGCTGGACAAACAGATTAAGCATAGTGTGAGACAAGATCAAGAAAAAATTGAAGAAAATTTATATAAAGATATTGAGCATAATAGGAAACCTTTTCGTAGATACATAAGATCTGGAAGGAGTAAAGACACACATTGATAAACTGTGTGCATATTCTAAAATTTATTCTCAGACACAACAGATTATAAATATATTTACAAAATCTTATGCAAAACAGTTTGGCTCCACAAAAGGGGTGATAGGTGGTCCTAGTGACATCCAGGTAACCCAAGATACTGGAATCAAATTAAATTATTTTGAAAAAGAACTGCGCAAACTGGATCCAAACAAAGCACAAGGAGGAGACGGAATTAGTAACAATGACCTGAGAAAACTTTAGCAAGAACTTACGGTACCATTATAATATATTATTCACTATGTCATATAAATATGTGGTGATTCCTCAAGACTGGAGACAAACGCAGAGTCATATAGACCATTGTCTACTTTCATGTTGTGGAAAAATAATGGAGAAGGTAATATTGGATAAGTTATTGTCAGAACTGGATAGGTTGAGACTTGAAACCATATATCAGTATGCATATGTTGAAAACAGATCTATTATGACCTATAACATGATGTTCTATAACAATATATTAACAAGTATAAATGAAAAACTGTGCTGTGATGTAATTTATATAGATTTCACTTCAGCATTTGACAGGGTCATACACAAAACACTGATTAATAAATTAGTACTACTAGGTGTTGATGTACTCTTGATAAGATGCATACCTGCATGGCTTACAAATAGGATATGCCAAGTATCATACAGCAACTGGACAGATGAAATCCTTGGTTACAATGAGGGTGTCCCACAGGGCTCTGTCCTAGGCCCTTACTTGTTTAGATTGTATCTTTCAGACCTAACTTTTTCATCTGAGGTGTTCTACAGTCTACATGCAGATGACCTGCAAATGGGTCAACTGATTACATGTGTTACAGATAAGGCAGGTCTGCAAAATAACTTGACTAAGTTGACCATTTTGGCACAGGAGAATAATATGCTGATAAATACATCAAAAACTAAGCATATGAGATTTGGGAGACGTAAACTGAAAGGTGAATATTTAATACAGCATGCATTGATTGAAACTGTAGACTCATTTAAGGATGTGGGTATATGGGTAGATTCAGCTATGAGTTATAAAACTATAGGTTGTATAAAAAGATTTATAAAGTCTAAGAAATCAAATATGATGAAGTCATTGTTAGTTACATCAAACCCAAACTTGAATATGGAATAACAATATGGAAACCCTATAAGAAAACAAGCATGAGTAAACTGGAAAGAGTAGAGCAGAAATATACAAAGGGCATCCATGGATGTGAAAATTTAAGTTATTATGAAAGACTAAAATATCTGAACTTGTACAGTGTTTCTTATAGATATCTAAGAGGAGATTTTATTCAAGTATATAGGCATTTAGAGACAACTACCTCTGGGAATGTTTGCCGTTATCAAGAAATCATCATACAACCTATGTAGAAGATTCTATAGTAATGAAAAGTGTACTAATTGGTTCTCTGAGAGAGCAGCTGATGCATGGAACAGACTACCAAATTACATTAAAGCAAGTACTAGTTTAGATATTTTAAAGAACAGCCTGGACACTTATTATGGGAGCAAGTGTTTTGGTATATTGTCAATCTAGAAGGACATTAATGCCCATGCTTGAAATATTTGTATATATGTATCATCACACAAGCCAACCAGAAACCCTGGATGATGAGAGAGGTGTACAAACTACTGAAAGCAAGGAACACAGTCTTCGGGTCTGGAGACAGGGTAGCCCACAGGACAGCCAGAGCAAATCTGATCAAGGGAGTGAGAGAAGCAAAATGCACCTATGGTAGAAAGATCCAGAGCTATGTCTCTGACCAAAAAGACCCCAGGCACCTATGGCAGGGTATCCAGTCCATAACTGACTATAGACCCCTATCTTCACAATGCGAGAACAACAAGGAATTTCTAAATAAGCTGAATGTCTGCTTCAGCAGATTCGAGGAAGGGAGCAAAACAACAGTGAAGAAAATGGCCATCAGCCATAATGAGAAGATGCTCACCCTCAAACCAGCTGATGTCCAGAGGACACTGTGCATAGCTGACCCTAGAAAAGCAAATGGGCCTGACAACATCCTAGGGTGTGTGCGCTCAGGTACAGCGCAGTCCAAATAAAAAATGTCTGTAGTAATATCTTCAATAATGCTCTGAGTCAGTAAATAGTTCCAAAATGCTTCAAGGGTACAACAGTCATTCCATTACCAAAGACGTGTCCACCATCTTGCCTAAATGACTACCACCCTGTAGCTCTCACCTCCACAATGATGAAGTACTTTGAAAGTCTGGTCAAGGATGGCATAACATCTGGGCTGCCTGCTGATCTTGACCCTCTGCAGTTTGCTTACCAAGCAACCACTCTATGGCAAATGCCATCTCTTTAGCACTTCATCTATCACTGGAACACCTTGAGAATAAAAACACCTATACAAGGGTACTATTCATTGACTTCAGTTCTACTTTTAACATGTTCATCCCTCTTCATCTGGTAATGAAACTACTCCAACTAGGCGTCAACACTCCACTTTGTAACTGGATTCTTGACTTTCTCACAGACAGACCTCAGAAAGTGTGCATAGGAAATAACTCCTCAGAAAGCATCACTCTTAACACTGGAGTTCCACAAGGATGTCTACTAAGTACCTTGCTGTTCACCGTGTTAACACGATTGTATAGTCAGGTACAATACAAATCATAAACACACGAACTGGAAGTGAAAATGAAGGCAACAACCTTCAAAGTTTATTGTAAATTTAAAATAAATCCACAGCAAATCAACGCTAGCACCAAATGAATGAACGCCTTCACAGCATAAGCGTTCAATACAATACAAATCATGTCATAAAGTTTGTTGATAGCACAATGGTAGTAGGCCTCATCAGTAATGATGATGAAAACAGCGTATAGAGATGAAATGGAACAAGTGAATACCTAGTGTGAAAATAACTTAGCACTAAATGTCAACAAGACAAAAAGATAATTGTGGATTACAGGAAAAATCACAAGGAACATTTTCCCCTCACCATCAATGGGAAAACGGGAAAGAGTGAGAAGCATGAAGTTTCTGGGAGTGCATATTGATGAGGACTTGTCTTAGAACAACAATACAAATGCCATAGTCAAGAAAGCACACCAGAGATTGAACTTTTTAAGAAGGCTGAGAAAAGTGAATCTCCCATTGACAGTTCTCACTACCTTCTACAGAGGTACTATAGAAAACATCCTGACAAACAACCTCATAGTATGGTACGGAAACTGCTCTACCTCTGAGACCAAATCCCTCCAAAGAGTGGTTAAAGCAGCCAAGAGGATCATTAAGACCAGCTTACCACCTATCCATGACTTGTACTTATCCAGATGTCTCTGCAGGGCCAGAGGAATAATTAAAGACTGCAGTCACCCTGCTTACAGTTCCTGCATCTATCATCTGGAAAGTGCTTCCAAACCATACGTTGCAGAACTACAAGATTCAGGAACAGCTTCTTCCCTGATGTCATCAGGCTGCTGAAATCTAGTAATCACAACATTCCATGATGGCCATCTGGGTCAGTAAAACTGTAGAAGCTTGTCTCAAATTGTGCATTAACCTGGTTACCAGTCTCATCTAATACTTAGTGCAATATTCACCATGAATGTTAACTTATAGGCCATCTAGGGCAGTAGCAGCGCAGTAAAATATCTTTCAGTGCAATACATGTTGTGAATTCATAAATTAACCATACTGCAATATTCTAAGGTCCATAGTGAATTACGCTAATGTTCACAATGCAGTACTCAAATGTCTCTTTCTGTGCAAGGATCGATGCAATGTCGTAACCAAGTATGTGTGCAATACTAAATTCTCATGCAAGTAAGTGTCCCCTTTGCAAAGTGGTAAAATGTGTTTCTAATTAAGTGCAGTATTAATCTGTCTACCTGCATGTCTGGATGTAATTGAAAATGGTCTCTATGTTGTCTGCACATTGAGTTTGGAGACATGGAATTTCATTCCATTTTCGTACTTGTGTGATTTCTGAATGACAATAAAGTTTATTTTGACTTTGACTATATGAAGTTAAGAACATCAAAGCTTGCAATTCACGTACGTTTATGACCAAGATAATTGCCAGTAAAAAAAAAATATTCCAGGAATGCAATTTCAAGGACATTCACTATGCATTTAGCTAGTTGTTCCACCTCAAATTCCAGTTCCTGCTAGAGAAGAAGAAACTCCATTGGTGGTCTCAGATGAAATGCATCTTTAAGAAAGAACTTGATCACAGTTCTCAGTACCAGAAAAGAAACCCAAAGAAAGCAGACAAGACAGAACAATGAATTTAAACAAATAAGAACATAGATGCACAACAGACAAAATCTAAATTCAACAAAAGTGCAGCTTATTTTGGAATGCAAAGTACATATTTGGCTGTGACTATACCCAAGATCACTTGGTGATTTTCATGCTGCAAGAGCTGGGTGTGTGGTGGGAGTAGGAGTGAGCAGCTAACATTGGCTGGCCCATACTGGGGTGGACGGCAGTGATGTGGCCTACTTTAATACTAGCAACTACTATAGGAGAGGTGCAGAGCATGCAGCATACAGGCTGGTATGTAAACTTGGCTCTGATAGGCTACATTCACATGGTAGCCTTCATGGGTCATGTGCAGGAATGTGCACAACTACAAAGTAAGTCATAATAGGCCTTTGCAGATATGTACTTAGAGCCCCAGGAGGCAAGAAAACAGAATGTGCACCCATTTGTAAAAGATGTAGACTTTTCTTCTGGCACCACACAGATAATCTCTTCCCTTCTAGACATGCAGACTTCTGTGGTCATAGTCTTGTGTCTTCGTTGGAAAGCATACCATCACTGATTGATACAGCTCCATGTCTGGTACATATATGTCAACTACCAAGCTGACATGTGAAGGTTATAAACTGAAGGGGCAACAACTTACCCTGCTGCTGAAGCAGATCCTGCCCATAGCAGTTGTAATGATCAGACTGGGCTTTCAAATTGAAGGGGATCCATGTCTGTCTGGGCCAACAAGGAACCAACAGGGTCATCCTGATTTTTTTTTTTTTTTTTTTGCCTTTAAGGAATCATCTGAATGTGATGAATGGAGGGAATGGGCAAAACAGGTTCCCAGTCAACTGTCAGACAGGAGCATATTGTGCTGTTCTAATAACGTCTGGTGGTGTGAAATGCACAAGGAAATGATTGAGTCTTTTTCATGGACCCTAAGCACAAATGTTAGCAGAAATATAATGCTTGAATTTAACTGCTTTTCAACAGTATGAGGAACAATCTTCCAGGGTTTTGAAGATGCAACACAAGTAGCTGAAAAGCAAAAAACTATGTCAGAGCATACTATTCAATAGTCAGTACAGATCAAGAGAACAAGTGCCACCCTCTTTGTTTATGCACAACATAACTGTGATATTGCTTATAACCACCTGAAGAACAGCATGCTTTAAAAAATTCTTGAAAGCATGTTAGCTTTATTTTCTCATGTAAAGTGAGATCTTTTCTGGGGACTAGACTCATTACATCATCCATGAATCTTGTTAGGTATTAAACCCATATCCAGCATCTCTACCATCAGGGTATATGTAGAATTCATGTCATCAGTGACATCCAGTATTAAAGTTATGCCATCTTATATCCAGATGATTCCTCTGACATGTGCCACTGACTTTATAAGACAATGCTGAATGTTCCTGATGTGCAAAATAGTACTATGGGTCATCACAATGCCTGCAGGTATGTGACCAAGACAGAGCAATGCTGTTACTGTCAACCACAGCTGTGACACATCACATTAAAACAATGGCAATATCTGCTGCACATTATTTGAGATGAAAAGCACCCTGTTTAACCTCCACTGTCCCTTTTATAGAATCTACCAGGGATGTAAGAATATTTTTTTTTGTTAGAAAGACACAAATACAATTGCTTCCTTATGATTTTAAGGCCAGGTCATCCAAAAAGGTAATGTCGAGGGATAAGTGAAATTATAACTGCACCTGTGACTTTACTTGAATCAGACAGTTGGAAGGATTGGTTGAATGTGTGTATCCTCTCTAGCTGATGACCGTTCAGCTTGTGTCAAACATTTGGAAGAAACCTTTGGTATAGTTCTCAGACCAAATTAAAGAATCACAAATTAGAAATTCCTCATTTGAAACCTGGGAAATACGTTCTGCGATTTTACAATCGGAACATACCATTAGCAGCAATCTGACACAGACTGACTGTGGCACAGAGAAAAGAGTTGTTATCCTGAACTTATGAACTTTAACATGCCTGTTATAGATAAAGAGATTCACAAGTGGTCTCCACGTAAATCCTTTCTTGGACACAAGAAAGGATCTGGACTCTTGTAAAAGAAGAAGGGATTCTGTATACATATTTTCAGCACAAATGTGACCAATTCTGTGATGTGTACATTATGAATAGATTGCAAAGTTCGCAAAGGCCTTCTTTCATTTTCAAACACAACCAGACATTAGTGGAATGGTCTAATAAATGTATTGGTATTTACTGATCTAAGGTCTTTAATAATATAAACCACCCAGTGCTTATCACCTAACTCCCAGGTAACTGGTTACTGGTAAGCAAGTAATATAGACTGAATTAATGCATTGATTGCTTCCTTACAAATAAAACCCTCAAAATTAAAATATCATCTTCCCAATCTTATCCATTTCCGTAGTAAAGGAGCATCCCAAGGATCCATACTGGGTCCAGCCCTATTCTCCCTTCATATAGAAATATTTCTACCTGAGAATCCAGACAGCTGCAGTGTTCTGTACACCACTGACTTTGTACTTCTCTGGGATGATTGTTTCACTCACCACAAATCTGTATCATTTCATCTCTAATTTAGCAAACATGTATGGTTTCCTATTAAACACCTTCACATAAAGTTCTCCAAACCAGTGCAATATTTCTAGGCATCAACACAAGTCTTTTGTCATATAAAACAAGTTAATAGAAACAGCAGAATGATTTAAATATCTGGATCAGTTTTCTCACTCTTACATTGTTCACATTAACAAGCAACTCCTTAATATCTCAGACAAGCTAACAGCTAACCGTTCAGTCTTACACTTCCCTTTTTAAAACCGACACACTTCCATGGCATAAGGACTTGTCTGTCTTAGTCTATGCTTCTCACATTAGTTTCACTGACTAATGCATACCTGATTGAAACCATTCAAATTTAAATCATATTTGCCATCCAAGTACCATAAGACTCGTGTTTCTCTGAGCTGTTACCAACTATTATTGGCATAACTAATCTATAACTTCTTACATAGTTTTCGTCTGCTCCCCTACTTATCAACAAAATAAGAAATACTGACAAGCCATCCTGTTAGATCTTCATCCATACCCTTAGTCACATTCTCTATCCCCAGCCATAAACACCATGCAATCAGCAAACATGTTAGCAGCTATGGATGATCTCTCTGGAGTAAAATGCCATGAGATATCTGTGGTTCTGATAAAGTGTCAGTTTTTCTGTCTCTCCTAAATCTACTTCTCTTTCTCATCAATGCTTACAGTGTAACTGCAGAAACACATGATTTGTAGATGAAGATGACAATGAAGACATGCTGATGGTAATGATGATGATAAATATGAAAATGAAGATGATGACAGTGATGTTCATGGAGAGAATTATGTAGATACAATGAACATGTCAGTGATGGTGAATATGCAGTGGCATTGCAGATGAACAGGCAGGGAACATGATGAAGAGGTTGTGGTGATGAAAATGTTATAGCAAGAAAAACCTCCATCTAGTGTCACACAAACGTATGGTGAAGATGACAAAGATAATAACAATGAGGATGCAGTGAAAATGACAAAGATGAAGCTGAAGATGACTATGAAGAAGTGGTAAAGATGACAAAGATACTGATTAAGATATGATGAAAATGATAATGTAGATAGTGAAGATACAAAGATGATAAAGACGATGTTGTGAATATGTTAAACATGAGGATGATAATGTGATGAAGACGTGGAATGATGCAGTGTAGATAGAGAAGAGATGAATATGATGTAACTTCATTGTCATTTTCATTGGTTCTTTGACTTCATCACTACATTATTTTCTTCATACCCATTGAAAAGATATTGAAAATAATGGAGGTGAATATGCAATGCATGATGAAGATAAGATGAAGATGTAATGAAGAAAGAGGAAATAAAACTAATGAAAATGATGTTAAGATTAAAGTGGAAATGTGAAGATGATAATGATATAATGAAAATGATGCAGTGAAGTTGAAGATGTAGGGCCGAAGAAAATAATGATGAAGATGCATCATCTTTTTCAGTCATCACTGCATCACTATAGTAATATTTTCATCATATCTTCATCTTCATCTTCATTGTCTCTTGGAAAAAAGTTATCTTCATCTTTGTCACAACTTTACAATCGTAATCTCATCTTCATCACCAGTATCACCTTTGTCATCTTCATTGCATTTTTATTATCATCTTCAACTTCATGTTTGTCATCTTCACTGCCATCATTATCACCATCTTCACTGCATCTTCACTGCCATCATTATCATCACCATCTTCACTGCATCTTCATAGTCATTATTATCACTATCTTCACTGCATCTTCACTGTCATCTTCATTATTTTCCTTGTATCTTCACTGAAATGTCTAACCAGATCAAATGTTTTGAGACCTTAGTTGGGAATTGTGTTTAGTTTTTGTTTTTTTTTTTGCCAGTTTTAATTAATGGCTACAGTATAGAAGACTAAAAATTATTGAGTGTCTTTCTTTAACTGGTAAACAGCATTTTAAGAGTTTGACAGTGATGTTGATTTTAGTAGCACAGTGTTAAGAAGTACCACATTTTACTCAGATATTTTGAGGACAAGTACAGTATGTGAATAAGAAGAAAGTGTCATGGGGTAGTCCATATTCATGCTTTCAATCTGATAAAAGTTATTCCAAAAATCACTGTTATCCATATATGTGAAATAATGCACCTGTAAGAAATGCAAAAGTCACATAGCGAAATGCTGCTGTAAGAGGTTAACTCCAGCCTCACTCATGGTCAAGAGATGGTGATTGGTATTGTATACGGAGTTATTTTAAACAGACATTTCTTACCTTCAATGTATTCTGGTTCTATTTTCTCTAACTGTATTTGTGTGATTAGGCCAAGCAAAAAAATATGTTTATATTACATACTGTGCTTGTACCTGCCTTTATTTGCTGATGCAGACATAGGAGAGTGGTAGAATATAATTAGAGCTACTGCATGCTGAGTTTATATACGGGCATAGCATTGAATTTTACTGTGTTTACTTTGTACCTCTGAGTCAGTAGCTTATTGTCAGATCTGTCTTGTAGACCAGTTCATTTGTTGTTATTATTACTATTACTATTATTATGCTGTTGTTTGGTCTTTTTGCCACTGTTATCACACGTGTTAATGTTTTTACTGAACTTGCTGCTTGTGTTACAATATCTGCAATTTTGGATATTTATTTCATCTTTGGCTAAACATATCTAGTTTTGTTATTTATAGTTTACCACCTCTAAAATAAGCCCTATCAGGCTAATCAAATGCTCTATTTTACACCTATTTTTAGAATCAATGCATACTTGTCAATAGCTCTTTGTGATTCTATATGTAGAGCCAACCTGCATGATTACTTTGGTTTGATGTTCTTCCACACATTATTTGAAATGTAATGTCTCTAACACAAAAGCTATTTATAAGCACCACCTTATGTATCATTTTCTTGATACATTTAAGCACATGTTTACTTTGCCACATATTGACATGTATCTGTGAGGTAGTTTGCGATGAGATATTGTCAAATGTTGTTATAGTCATAACTCTTACAGTAGTTGATACAAAGTAAGTTTTAGAAAGTATGACAAAAAGGCTTACTAAACATAATAAATGAAATGTTACTCTTCCTTCTTGTACGCAGCTGGTAGAATCCCTACATAGCTGTTAAGTGCAAACATGGAAAGTTCATCAATTTAATATGACATAGATATGATAAAGGCAGTTTATACTATGAGTACTTGAATGATACACGACCTGAATCAAAAGCCATTTAAAGAGAGAGACTAAAAAAAGGTTTATTAAATGGAAGAAACCACATGGGTCATTGCAGAAAACTGAAAGTGCTTCCAGGCAACCAGTGGACTCTGAGAAGGTTCCATTTTTTAATTAAACAATCGATGAGAACAAATGACACATCTTGAGGGATACAGTGGGGACACTTCATAGGAGATATAAGGAAATAATGTTCAGGGAAAGGGTGGTAATGGATGAATGCTGAAGTCTGTCTAACCCATTTTAGAAACAGTGAGGAAATTCAAGACATAGTCCTATCCTTAAAACATGTGAGAGGACTAGGGAAAGTTGTTAGATAATTACGATCTCTGTTATTATTCCTTAAATAATGAGCAAATAAGAAAATCCATGAGCACTTTATCTATTAGCAGAACCTGTTTCCTCAGACTAACATAAGAAACTGATAGAGATGATAATGTTCAGCTAAGAGATGGATGAAAGGATTGCGTGATATATGACCTACAACAGTTAGGCATGAATGTCAAAGAAGATAGGAGGGCAGCACTGAATCAATAAAAGAGGCAAATATTGATGCAGTACACCAACCCCATGTAAAAATGGGGACAAGATTGTCACTGATGATAATGATGATGGAACTACCGGTAGTAAAGATGAGGAGTACATTGGATAGGGCTCTTAGCTTATTAAAATTTGGTTTTGAGTTTTATAATGTAATCTTATAGTATCAAACTCTGTCAAATACCAAACCAGCTAGCACTGAAGGAAGGCTTGACAACAACACTCAAGTTGAAAGTAGGCTTTATTAAGCAACTTTAGGAACATAAACGCAGGAATAATCCACATAGCATTTTGTCAGTTAAAAACTGACTTCATCAGATAAAGCAAGTGCAATGGTGCTGCTTGTTAAGTACTAAACCTCATTTTGATCAACCAATAAGAAAATCACATTGTCATTCAAAAAGTTAAAATATATACCCCTATAGTAAAATGCTTTAAAAACCTTGATAATAGTAATATGATCCATAAAATTAATTAAAAAAACTCAGAAAGTTGGTCATGTTCTCTCTCCCTCCACCCACAACTTAAAAATTTTGAAATGGTGGTTAAACATGAAATGAGAAAAGAAATTACTAAGAACAAGTTTAGTTATAACCTTTCAACAGATGAGAAGTTTATTTTGTATCAACTAAGATCTGATAACAATATGAGTAATGAAAATGGACAAGGGAGGGAAGATTTTCATTATGAACAAATTGTTATATGAAAGTAAAATGTAAACTGCGTTAAGCGATGATGACAAATATATATCTGCTTCCAGAAATGAGATAAACATAGCCTACAACAAGATAGATTTGGCCATTAAAGATATGCTACTAGATGGTTCTATTAGTTTTAGTACTTTTTCCTATTTCAGAAATGACAAACCCAGAATACCCTCCATTTTTGGTATACTGAAAATACACAAGGACACAGAGGAACCACCCCTGAGGTTGATTGTTTCAGGAGAAGTATCAAAAATAGAACATTAGCAAGTTTGTAGACTTTAAAGTGAAAAATCTTTTGTTAAATGAGAATGAAATCCTGAGAGACTCTTGGAATTTTTTTAGAACTATCACACCAGATTTATTCAATAAAGACATCCTTTTTGTGACTATTGATATAGTCAACTTATTCAGTGTAATACCCCATGACATTGGCCTACTATGGTTTGAAGAAGCCTTGGCTACAAGAGGTGGTCTAACAAATAATGTTTTTTCATGTTTGTATTGACTTAATGGACCTAGTTCTTAAAAAATTATATCTACTTCGAAGGGGAATTTTTTCACCAGTTGAAGGGTGTTGCTATGGGAGCAACTTGCACCCCCCGCATATGCAAACATAGTTCTCTTCATGTGAGAAGAAAAATTCATACTCAAATCAAAATACACATCCTGTTGGTCCCTCTACAAAAGATACTGGATGATATCTGCCTTTTTTTGGGTGGACGCCAGGGAGAAGTTACCAGAATTTATTGATTACATCCAGAATATGACCAACTTTCTGAGCTTTCACTTATGACATTAGTACACACAAATTTGACTATTTGGATGTCACTATACATAAACTGGATAATAAGTTTAAGTCCACCATTCATAGGAAAATAACTTTTTCCAACTCATTTATCTATTTCTCAAGTGCACAGCCTATGCACCAGAAGAGAGGTATAGTTAAAGGACAAATGGTAAAGGCCAGTAGAATGTGCTCACTGGATGCAAATATTTGAAATCAAACTTGCATTGTTAGAAACTATATTCCTGGAATATGGATACCCCTAGGCCCTGATTAAAGAAATTAGAAGTGAAGTTATTAAGCAAACGACTGAGAAATATGCCCCTATTTTAAGTAATAAGAATATTGGGGGTGGGGGTGATGCTTCTAATTCACCCAACAAATAAAATATCAACCAGTACCAGAGCTCTTTTGTCACTGAGTATAATGGTGACGCCAATCTCAAAAGTGAATGGGACAAATTATCAAAGTTGACTGACATCAGTAAACTGCATAATAAGACCTTGGATATATTTTTAGGAAAGGACACAATACAAAAATTATTTTGGAAAATCAAAGTTTGGCTAAGGGGAGAAAGGACATGATTAAAAAGAAAGGCACTTTTAAGTGTGGTGCATGTCAACAGTGCCAGTATATTTCTAACAAAGAAAAACATATTTATTAGTAGTCATAATAGCTTCATAGAAGGTAAGGTTTATTCCAACTGCAACACCTTAGGAGTGGTATATTTAGCTCAGTGTAAACCATGTGGGGTGTTCTACAAAGGTAAGACTGTGTGAACACTTAAGAGGAGAGTTTACAAACACTACTATGACATACGTAATAAAAACATCAATAACGCAGTTTATAAGCACTCCGAATATAACCAAGCTACATACTGTTTTTTTGTCCTTGAATGCATACCCAAGGAGGGTAGGGTTGGCCTCTGGGAAATGACCATAGAATTTAAGGAATTTCATTGGCAGATTGCACTTGAGGCAAACAAGCCTCCAGGACTTAATGACAATATTTCCATTGTCCCAGTGTTAAAACAGAGAGCTGCAAAGCTATAAAACAGTACAAATGCAATCACAGCTGTATGACACTAGATGGAGGTTTTTCTTGCTTAAATTTTGACTGAAAGGATTTCACCTAGATTTCTTTTTTAATATAAAAACTTGAACCCACTGAGACATTTTATGTAACACTTTTTATTGAACAAGTTTTTAAAATTATTTTTATGGATCATATTATTACTATTATTAAGTTTTTTTAAAGCATTTTACCATAGGGGTATATATTTTAACTTTTTGAATGACAATGTAATTTTCTTATAGGTTGATCAAAATGAGGTTTAGTACTTAACAAGCAGCACCATTGCACTTGCTTTATCTGAAGAAGTCTGTTTTTAACTGATGAAAATGCTGTGTGGATTATTCATGTGTTTATGTTCCTAAATTCACTTAATAAAGCCTGATTTCAACTTGAGTGTTGTTGTCAAGCCTTTCTTCAGTGCTAGCTGGTTTGGTATTTGGTTCTTGCAGTTTGCGAGTACTTGCCCTGATATACTTTTTTAGTTGTGATCAAGCTATGTCACCCATTTTAAGATTCTTTCCTGTGGTGTTAATATTAAAAGATTTTACAATATGCTGTCATTGAAAAAACTGATTCTGTTGTTTGAAAGAAAACTCATAATTTGTTTGCAGAAACCCTCAAGATTATGTTACTCTGATAAATAAGATTTCTGTCATTCTTTCCTCCTTGGTATTTTAAACATTTATTCTGTATATTGCCTCATGAACATATAATGACTGGTCTTTATTTTAAAACAAATGGAATCATCAATCTGTTGAATTGTTCTGAAAAACTTGCATCTTAAATATATAAATAAGCATGTTATAACAGGAAAATAAGAAAAAAAAAACTGTAGAATACTAATTCATTCAAAGAAGGCCAGGGGAACATGAACATGGATAAAACCTTCATTATAAGTTTTCCTAGATAGTGTTGACTCTGCTTTTGAAAGAACACAGGTATTTATTAAGTCTTTACAACTACCTCTGGCTGTTCACCATATCTGCATTTCAGTTTCATACTATGTCATAGTTTTATGAAGTTTAAAATTGCAATTTACAGTGACAAAAATATAACCAAAAATGATAAAAAAATAAACACAGAAGAACATTAAACAGGAGATATGTCAGTATTTATGTAAGTAATAGAATAATGTCTTAATAGGTGTTCTATCCAGCAAACGTAAAATGTACCTCAGAGAAATAATTGAAAGAAATTTCAAGCCATAAAACAAATACTCATCGGAAGCAGGAGGCCTATTTAAGTTAAAAAAATCAATGCAGAAAGATACAAAAGAACATGCAGTTCCAGGATGAATCACAGAAGATAAGAAATGATAAAATACAACTTATGAATGATATATACTTTTTGTAAATGTTAAAGACAATAAAATATATTAGCAAGTAAATACAGAATAGTATATTTTTTTAAATAATTTGAGCCTAGCAAGTTCATAAATGAAGAGCTGGCCAGGAATCTATTGGGAGTTTACATGATTCATATTACCATCTAGGATGTGAAAATTCCTACCATATATTAACAGAACTTTTCTTCCAATAGCAGCTATATTGTAATCTCTGAAGAGGACATAGTAAGTCTATGTGTAATAACATTAGTACAAGGGTTATGGCTTACAGATGCCTCAATAAGATTCATTAACATTTCATTAACACCTTCATTCATTCCTGAAATTAAAAAAAAAGTTTTGCCTTGTTGCACAGTTTTCTGAATGGTCTATGCAACTTTGTAAGGTTTGTGAAACACTGCCACAAATCAAAGTGTGATTTTAACAATATTCACCAAATGTAACAGAATTCATGGAGAGTTCACAGATGAATCTGTGCACTAGGACTGAACTGGTCTATCCCAAAACTCTGAAATATATCAAATATAGTTTTATGGATAAGGGTTCAGGGAAAAAGTGCTGCAAAAATAAATCTGCACTCCTTTCTATATTCAGTTATGAGGTTTTTGATTCCTTTGCCTTGGTGTATATCCTGGCAGCCCTGCTACTATATATGGGTCTCTCCTTGCTCTCTTATTATGACACGTTATTTTGGCTGACAGGGGGAGGGTCATGAACATTTTTCCTGCCACTTCTTATAATATAATAATTTCAGGTCCCCATGAGCAATCTAAGACAAGATAGATCCAGAATAAAAGATACTGCAGTGGAAGAAGTTATAAACTATTCAGACCCTGGAAATATTTCTCTACCTGCAATAGAAAGCAGCCAGAGTACACAGCAACACCAAAACCTAACCTATATTGTATGGATGTGATTACAGGAAGTTTACTCATCTGGTTAGCCAACAGATTATTATTATTATTATTATTATAATTATTATTATCATCATCATCATTATGGTAGACACTAATAAGCAACTTAAATCTAACAGCTAGACTTTATTACAGTGCTGTCTACTATAGCTCAAGCATACAGTACTGCAGCAAAACTAAATTGTAATAAATTATTTGGGAAAAATTTTGAGTATAAAAATATATACTCTGATCATCTGAAGTATCTTTATTATAATTTAACAGACATTTACATAAAACATTCTCATTATGATATTATCTCTTATGAACATTTAATTATTTTAAACTGAAGTAAAAATTTGCTGTCAGGAGAAATGGTATATTGAAAAGAAATGGAACCCCGGATTCAGCAAGGCAGTGCACCATGCATATGTATGAAGGTGCGCTACCTTGCTGTAATACGTACATGGGGATGTTTATGAGTGCATGTTTGAGAGCAGTGCTGTCACAATACACATGCCCCCTGCACACCAGAATTGCAGTACAGAAATTTAAAAAGAGTGAGATCACTCGTTACACCCTCAACCCGTTAGAGTAAGAAATCTGGACAAAGCCATAAAGGACAACTGCTAAACATTGCTATTACAAATTTAGAAAGTTGATAAAATAACAGGATTCACATTAGCATGAATATTGTGAAGGGTATGAAGTCAAAATGCACACCTCTCAACCCTTTAGAGTAAGAAATCTGGACAAAGCCATAAGGGACAACTGTGAAATATTGCTATTACAAACTTAGAAAGTTGATAGAATAGCAGGTTTTGCATTAGCATGAATTTTCTGAAGGGTATGAAGTATAAAACATAAATGTCTGTCAGTATTGTCAAACTGCAATCTTTAATGATGTGCCAGAGACCCACAAGTTTATGAAAAGTGGGCCAAGAATATAAGGCAAAAATATGGACATACTGTGAAAAGTTATATGTCATCAATGTTTGCAAAGCACAGCCCCCAACAAATAAATCTTTTTTTTTGTCACATCTGCAATGAAGTTTAAGCATAGCTGCATGGGTGTGCCCATTGCTTAGCTATGCATAGCCCAGCATAAACAGCAGGAGAAGTTAAATAGCAATAGACATCCCACACAAGCAATGCTTCAATAGTGTAGTGGTTACAGCATACACCTTATATGTAGTTATTCGTGGTTCAAGCCTCACCAAAACTGTTTCCATTTTGTATGTGAAATCATTGCAATTTTTATTTATTTGTATATTTATGTAGGAAGTAATTTACATTTTTCAACCAGAGTAGTGTATTAGGCCCAGATGTGAGGTGTTAGTATAATAAAGTTGTGAAACCCCCCATATAAACACAAGTGCCCCATACAGTATAGTCACACAAGAATAAATGTAATGAAAGCACATTGGGGATGTCAGAGAAGGTAAACAAATGTATAGTATGTCAATAATGATGAATCAATCCCATACAGGTGGTAGTCCATAAAATAAAACATCAGCAATGCTAAGCATTGCACAGCTATGCTGACTGGGTGTAAGCATTGTGTAAATATGAATGCTAAGCAATGAGTAACCCAGCTAAGTGGATTTTCTCATTGGTAATCAGTGCTGAACCTTCTCCTTTAAGCACTGCCAACCTTAGCTAAGCAGGTTTGCCAATAGCTTAGCTTAGCTCAACATATTCAAAACTGTCCAATCATTAGAAAGAGTGGGAAATTGGCCATATTTAAACTTCACAGGTGGGAATACAGCTCATAACTGGTTGTAGCTTCCCACTGTAAACAGTATGGCAGGAGTTGGAGAGAGCATGCACTTTCGGGCACAGTGCTGGGGCATACAGGAATCCAATGTCATGGTAGGACTCCTTGAAAAAAACATGATGTGAGACTGCTGCAGGACCAGTACCAGGGCTCCCAGTACAAAGCGGAAGCCTGGGAAAGTCTTGCCTGTGATCTCACCAGTGCCACTGGTATCCCTTGGACTGGTGAGCAGCTTTGGCACCACTATGCCAACTTGAAGCAGAGGAAGAAGGAGCTCTTGGAACAGTCGGTCCAAAAAGCATGACGAGGGGTGATTTCCCAGCAGTGTGTAAGTATTCATAGAAATAACTGTTTACCAAAGTCCAGCCTGTGTATGTGATGGATAGGTATGCATAAATGTTTCTCTATCTTCATTACAGTTCCAGCTGAGTGGGTTGCGAAGCAGGAAGCCCATGCCAGCAGGTTGCAAAGGCTGCATCACGAGGCGTGTGAGTAGCAATCTAACTTGTAGTATTCATACCAAATAAATTCAACTGGCATTACTAAAAATGGATATGGTTTGTACTGAATAAAGCAGACAATATTAAAGTAATAATCTCATATAAGTCATATATTAATAAAAGTGTAAGTGCCTGTCAATAAAATTCAAAACCCTGGACTGGTTGTGTTTACTCTGGTATGGTATGAATTGAAGTGTGTACAGGTTATGCATAGCAGCTATAGCTCTGATAGCATTAAACAATCAAGCCTCATCTGACAAAGTTAGTGCAGCTTTAACACATGAGATTAACTGATATTACAAATGTCATGCACCAAGATCTGATATCTGAATAGTAATGTTGGGTCAACCACTGCTTTCCACACTGTGCTATGTGAAAAGATATATATAGGAATGTATGTGTATGAATGTTGTAATTACAAGGTCAGATTGTACAACAAAGAGAGAATGAAAAAGAAATCATTCAAAAAAGGCACATAAGTTTCTCAATAGCTCCCTCTGATGAAACATACACTTGTTATATTTTTAGCAGAAACAGCCACGGTTCGAATCCTGGGAGTGGTAGTAAGCTATATGCATAATTTCAACAAGGATTTTGTGAAAATGTGTAGAAACTGTCAGGCAGTATTAACAAGCCTTCTCTCCAGAGGTCTTTCAGGTAATAGAAGACATAAAGAAGCTATAAGAAGGTTGTAATTATACTGTGTCCAACACCCATGGTCCAACCCCAAGGCTGTAAATGACAGCAAGATAAGTACATACACCAAGTGGTCTCCCCCAAGAAATATCCAAAAGTGTCATACTGTCACAGCTACTGGTCCCTGCTAGCAACAACCAGGGTGAATGTTATAAATCAAGGCAGGGTGTGTCAGTAACATACACACACACATTATATGTGCGCATATGTAATCCTGACTATTGGAATATGGGTAGAAACAGTCATGTAGTATTAACCAACATTCCCTCCACAGGTCTTCCAAGTAAAAGAAAGTATAAAGTAGCTATAAGAAGGCTGTAATTATACTGTATAAAAACATACCACTGCCCAACCCAAGGCTATACTTGTAATAATATCTGTAGAGTAATGAGTGGAGCAATGATCATTAAAGCTGTGACCACTGCAAGAATCTACATTTGCTAACTGATGTCTCCCTGTCTCTCCCACCTTATCTTCACCAATAATCTAAATATATAACTGAATGGATATGTTTTCCACCAAACCTACTATTGAGACATGTGTACTGTTGTTCTACAAATGTTGAAATGTATTCCAACTTATGTTCCCTGTTCAAATACTATCATTGGTGGCCTGTTGCTATCAATGAAGCCTGCATGCCGGTGTAATGCCCACTGTGGTTCCATATATGCAAGTGTTGTGCTTGCTACGCAAATGCTCTAAATCTGTTATTTTGGGTTAATGGGAATACTCGTGCATGCTGTTATAACTAATCCTGGAATGTGTTTACCATTACTAACCAAGATATGTTCTAAAACTGCAACACCATAGCACTTCACAGAAGGCCGATCACAGTGGATCCACTTCTCCTGCTTCATCTGGCTGTGGCACCAAGCCACAGCACATCTGGGACCCAACCCAAGACCTCCTCATCTGCTGGTCCTGCAACACCTTCAGGTGGAACCACCTCAGGGGATGGAGCTCGACTCCCCTGGACATGGGCGTGGACAGCATCCTGTCACCCGAACCCAGGTCTGGGGTCTGATGCATAGAGAGCTCCACAAGGAATTTGGAGATCTGCTACACCAGCTTGAAGGCCATGTGGCACAATTAGAGGGTTAGCCTGCCCCTCCTACTCAGGCCCCAGGACAGCCATCTACAGAGCCATGAAGGTGCAGTGGTGATTGACCATGGGTGGGGACCTCAGTCCCACTGTATCCATTTGGGTGCTCATGGGCTTCTGATTACCAAACACCTGTCCCCATCCAAGGTGTTTACCCCACACATGTGTCATATACCACTGCTGTATGCTGTCTTGTCTGTCTTGTCTGTCTTCCTACCCAACTTACCTCCCCAAATATACAATATACCTACCATCCTTCCACAACATTCTACTCTCACCTTAAAACAAATAAAAAGGGCAATCTGTTCCAAAAAAAAAAAATGCCCATAAATAGCTGTCCATTTCGCACACATATCCACTGGACACATGTAATCTTGTCTAATTGGCTTCACAACACATTATCTCTCTCAGGGGTTTGAGTGTCCAAATTTATCTCCAAATTCCGTATATATGCAAAGTTGTTGCTGTAAAAGAAATGGACAGCTATGGACCTTCCCTACATCCATCCTGCACATCCCTAGCTATTTTTCATATTGTTTTACCCTCTTTGTGCCCCCTTTTTCACCTCTTTCCTATAAACCATTTTTTCTTTTCTTTTAAAGAAATTAGTGCGGTGATAAGCAAGAGAAAACAGTAGTAAGTGGAAGTAAGCCAGTTTGTGCGGTCCTAAGTGATGCCTACACAGATTAAGCACTTTTTAAGGCTGAGTGTAGGCATAGTTCACTGGAAGTTAACATTGCTTAGTGTCATGCAAACTTGCGCAAACCTGCTTACAACTGCTTAAAAGTGCCTTAATCACTTTGTATCCAACAGCCCTTGTTCTGTCCAGCAACAAAATAATCAGCCCTTGCAAGTCTTCAACCCAGGACCCTGCTCACCATAGTCACAGCAAGTTACCATTTAGCCATCTGAGTTGTAAATATGTTTGATGTTTATTTAAACATATCATGCAGCACAGTCATTCAACAGTAGGGAAAATGTGCATACATACATACATATATATATATATATATATATATATATATATATATATATATATATATATATATATATATATATATGGGTTTACTACATAATCTCACAATTTTGAAATACCAAATGTCAAAATCACAAGACTATATAGCTGAAACCCCTAAATACCGAAAGACCAGAAGAGCAAAATTACTAAATTTGTTTTATGAATGTATATGCCTTTTAGTAGTGATATAAATTAGTCACGTGACTTAGTAAGTTGTTATATAAATGTTTCATGTGCTTTGCATTCTGTTATACATCTGATGAAATAGCACCGCTACAAAAGCCCTTATGTTCCTGGTTGTTTAAAATTAAAAGGAAAGTTTTATTGGAAGTATCTGCTATCCTTGGATCCTTGCATATCTTTTTTTGTGGTTTACAAACAGGTTTTTTTATATTCAAGTACTAGCTGGGGCCTGTGGTTCGTGTCTTTAAAAAAAAAAAAAAAATATATATATATATATATATATATATATATATATATATATATATATATACACACATATATATAGGTTCATAGGTTCATAGGTTTATACTAGGCGGCTTACGCCACCCCTTATATGAAAAAATACTGTGCCCATTAGTTTGTTGTGCCTCTGTCCAGCAGTGACACAGAGATGATTCCCGGGATAAACCTACGATCTCCCATCCACAGGTCAAGATTTCTCTTGAACAGAGCCAGCGAGGTGCTCTGCCTCACATGGACCGGGATTTTATTCCACAGCATAGGGAGTCTCTGAGTGATAAATCTATCCCTCCAGCACGTCCTTTTTATATCAGTGCTAAGATTTAAGTCGCTTGCTCTAGTGATTTTGGTGGATTTGGATTTTTTGAGGTGGAGCATGTCCATTAATTCCGGGTTGGACATGGCCTTGTATGTCAGGCACATGTCACCTCTGAGCAGATGGTATGCAACTGAATAGAGCTGGAGTTTCTTCAATCTGGCAGCATATGACAGATTTTGGAGTCCCTTTATCCTTTTGGTGAGGAACTTTTGGGGTCTCTCCAATTGCTGCAGATGTCGGGTGAGATACATCCCGAATGGGGCATTGTACTCGATCATTGGTCTGATAAGTGAAGAGTACAGGGGAACAATGACCTCACTAGATCTGGATGTGAATCCCTTCATGATCAGGTGGGCAATGTAGAAGGTCTTTCTAACCACTTTAGCAACGTGAGTGTCAAAAGAAAGGCCACTGTCAACCTGGGTCCCTAGGTCCCTGATAACCTTTTCTGTGCTTAGTGGATTGCCACCTATATGGTAGCTTGGGGTTACCTTGTTTTTCCCGAAGGGTATGACTATACATTTTTTGGCATTTAACTTCAGGCCATGGCTCTGGCACCAGCTATCTGTTTCCATGAGTCCCTTCTGAAGGATATCCATGTCCGATGCACTTTCCACTATGGCGCCCAGTTTGCAATCGTCTGCAAAGTTTGTCAGCCAAAGTCCTCCCATGTTGGCCTGTACTTCTGAGAAGTAGATGCCGAACAATAGGGGGCCAAGGACCGAGCCCTGTGGGACACCACTTGTGACCAGCTTGGAGTCTGACATAGCGCCAGCAACTCTAACCCTGTGGGTTCTGTCCTTAAGCCAGTTTGCAACCCATCTTGTGACATATGGGTTTACATTTAAGCTGGTAAGTTTTTCTACAATACCCGAGTGGGATATTGTGTCGAAAGCCTTTGCAAGGTCAAGGTAGGCTGTATGGACTGCCTTTCCCTCATCAATGGCCTTGGTGACTGTTTCGAAGAAGTTGACCAAATTCAAAAGGCATGATCTGCCCTTGACGAAGCCAAACTGGGTCGGGTCCAATGTCTGCAAGTCCCCTATAGCTTTGTTTATGAGCTCCATTATGATCCTCTCCATAGCTTTGCAGACTAGACTTGTTGAGCTTATGGGGCGGTAATTACCAGGGTCCGTAGAGGCACCGCCTTTGTGGAGTGGGACCACAGTTGCCGTACGCCACTCCTTGGGCATGTATCCTGTGGTAAGGCTGAGATTAAACAGCTGCCTTATGTGCGGGTTTAATTCCTCATTTAGCTCGTGTAGCACACAGCCGGGGACACCATCCGGTCCCATTGATGCTGTGTTTTTAGCTTTAGAGAGAGCAGCTTTCACCTGCGCATTTGAGATGTCTGGGAGGCTACACTCCACTGGGATAGTTATCTCTCCTTTAGGGGGGAGGGGGGTGAAGTTTGCACTGAACCTGTCTGCCAGTATGTTGGCAATGTCTGTGGGTTCAGTGATTTTGTATCATTTTGGACTAATTCTGAGCATATCTGGGAGTTTCCACCCAGGTTCCTAACATAGCTGAAAAAGGCCTTATGATTGTCCTTTGAATCCATGGCAATTTTTCTCTCAAAATTGGCCTTAGTTGATTTTATGAGTGCTCGTATTTTTTATTAATAATGATCAGGGGTGACTTCCCTTTAGTGGATTTTGTTCTATCATGTAATAGCTTTCTCCTCTTATTGTAAAGTTTGTTAATGGCTGGGGTCCACCAGACTGGATGTTTGCCCTTTGTGGAAAGAGTCTTGGTTTTATTTGGGATTGCCTGATCCATGCAGTCCTGGAGGTGTTCATAGAAGGCATTTGTAAGGGCTTCCGCAGCTTGGGTTGTGGTTTCCACTGGCTCAGGGGCCTTGAAGGATACCACACCAGTCTTGAGTAGTGTGAAGTTTGCTTTAGAGAAGTTCTTCACTGTGGTCTTTTTTGTTTGGGGTGGGAGCGGGATGTGGATTTCCAGTGAGATTAGTTTATGATCAGATCTCACCAATGAGGGATATACTTCCGGTGTGGAGCATTTTGTCCCCATGTTTGTGATAATGAGATCTAGTATATTTTCTCCTCTCGTGGGAACAGTGACTAGCTGTTCCATGGCATTTGAATTTATGAACTCCAGGAACCGTTGGGCTAGAAAGTTAGGGCTTGAGTAATGTTCCCAGTCTATATTCGGGTAGTTGAAGTCACCCAATATGATGGTGTTTGGAGATACATTTATACCCTCCAGTGTCTTCAGGAAGTCTGTGTGGGGTTCCTGAGTTTGAGAGGGTGGCCTGTAGCATGCTACAATTTGTAGAGCAGTTTTGCCTATGGTTAGTTGCACCTGGATGGTTTCCGAAGCTTCGTGCGTTGCCACCGACCTGGAGGTGTGGGTATCCTTTATGAATATGGATACACCCCCTCCTTTTGTGGTGTGGTCCGAGTTTTGGGGCCGGAACACATGATATGAGGTAAAACCTAATAGTGCCGGGGTGCTCTCAGGAGCCTTGAACCAGGTTTCAGTTACAGCACAGACATCGATGTTCTCCATACTGAGAAGGGCCTCGAGTGCGTGCATTTTGAGATTTAGACTTCTGGCATTGAGCAGCATTACCCTCAGTTTCTTCCCATTTTTGTTTTCTAGGGTGGTAGGTTTAGAATTTGAGCCTTGCCTAAAAAAGGCACTATGGGGGTGGCAAGAGCCTTAGCCAATATCCGGAATCCCAGGGTATATACACACACACACACACACACACATATATATATATATATATATATATATATATATATATATATATATATATATATATATATATATATATATATATATATATATATATATATATATATATATATATATATATTTATGTATATATACATATGTATATATATATATATATATATATATATACATATACATATATAAATATATATAAATATTGAAAAATAATCTAACTTCTATAAAGTAAAATAAACATATGGAAATAAAAACAAACCCATACAATTGTAATATTAAGCTTTTGTTCCCTTTACTGTACTGGGACTTCTTCGGAATGACAGTTAAATGCTTCAAAACTTTAAATTTGAAAACAAATCAACAACTAAATTAAAATAAATGAAGAATATCCAATGAAATACAGTAAATAAATAGAATTTTCAGAACGACATTCCCAGTAATGCAAAATATGTAAATGGAAAAATGTTAATAATATAACATTTATAATATAATATGTATGTATGTATATTTATATATATATATGTGTATATATATATATATATATAAATATGTGTATGTATATATATATATATATATATATATATATATATATATATATATATATATATATATGTATACATATATAGCCCTTGTTCTTCCCAGCAACAAAATAATGAGTCTTCCCAAGTCTTGAAGCTTGGACCCCGTACACCATAACCACAGCAAATTACCACTACACTACACTACCTGAGCTGTAGAAAATAAGGCTATCATTAGTGTGATATCTACTAAAAAGGAAAAGTGAACAATGGTTAGCAATGCCCAGCTGTGGTTAGCCGGTGCATGACTTGCTTAAATATAGATGCTAAGTGTGTTTGTGCATTGTAAGTGTCGCTAAGCAAAGCGTACACAGTGAAAGCACCTATATGTCTAACTGTTTTAGCTCCACTTAGCATTGTGCAAACCCATGCAAACAAGCTTACTGATGGTTTAAAGTGCATTAATCACACTGCCTATGTCTGCCCAGCAGCAAAATAAACAGCATTTGTTAGTTTTGAATCAAGGACCCTATACTCCATAGTCATAGCAGTTAACCAATAAGCCATCTGAGCTGTAAGATGTGTGGATGATTTTTGTGGGAGTCCACAACATCACTGGAATGATAGCAGGAATGTCAGCATTAAATAATGATAGACCATACTTATCAACTTCTTACTGCATGACATCTGGACAAAGCCTGATATATAGATGGAGGACAGAGGCTGAAACACAGGGTCATATTAAAAATATTGCTGTTATACACTGTGAAAGTTGCTAGTGTTACAAGATTGTGGTCAACATACCCTTTCTGAGGAATATGACGTCAGAAACACAAATGGATGTTGCCATGTACTGATAGCACTCAACAGTGTGAATGCCACTGATTTGTCAAGGGAAACACCTGTCTGAGGAAACGACAAAACATAGCCAAACTTCTGGCCATTATGTGAATAGCCTCACACTTGAGAGCTATGCAGACAGAATGCACCCCATGCAAAACTAGCATGTACACACAAACCCAGTTAGACTAGCAGTATTCAAAGCATATAACAGAAATACTCACACTCTGTCCCTGGGTATGGAACCTTATACAAACAGGTAGTTGACCTGTGTCCACAAGTCTTGTAAGAGGTATTACTACCTGCTGTCTGTAATCCTGCTGCCCCCACACATGAAGGATGTCTTCCATACAGGCAAGATAAAGGGACAATGCCCAAGTGAAGTAGTCATTTATAGTAGTGGGTTGCTATGACATTGGCTATTGGAAGAATTATGCAACAAAACAATAGTAAGCAGAAACACCAAAATGTAGTTGAACCAAAATTGCAAAAGTCAACTTTAATGACCACAAGATTTAGTGCTTGCGTAAGGTTGTATCAAAACTTCTTCAGAATGAATAAAAAACTCACACACCTTGCATAAATAATTCAGTTGAACCACATAAGTCAAGACACACCTCTCAATTAACAAAAACGTCTAAAAGCAACATTACAATAACTGAATCACATATTTAAAATAGTGAATACAGTAATATATATATATATATATATATATATATATATATATATATATATATATATATATATATATATTTAAACATTATAGGACATGAGCATAAGAACACTAGCTATTGATATGGATTCATTTAGAACTGCTGGTGAAGTAGCATTTAATTTCAGATGCCAGTACAGTTCTTTATGCTCTATTAAATCATGCCACGGTCTTCCTAATGAATTCCTAGGAATCATGTTAACTCCAAAAAATAAAAAACTGTGAGCAGGATATTTTTCTATATGACAATACAAGTCATTAGTATTTTACTTATGTAAAATGCCATAATTATGCTGGCAAATTCTTTCCCTAAAAGTAAGCACGATTTTTCCTTCATAAAAACTGGGACAATTGTTACACATTGCCAAATATACTAAGCCCACCGATGTACAAGTGCAATGAAAATTAGTTCTTATACAAATGTCGTTTATAACAACTTCTTTCTTTTCCAGTAAATGCTTACATTGTTGACAAGTACCACACTTGAAATTGCCCCTACTTTTTTCACTAACAATTGTGAATGAAGTATCCCCAGTTTCCAAAACACTCAAGTTGAAAGTATGCTTTATTAAGCACCTTTAGGAACATAAACGCAGGAATAATCCACATAGCAGTTTGTCAGTTAAAAACTGACGTCATCAGATAAAGCAAGTGCAATGGTGCTGTTTGTTAAGTACTAAACCTCATTTTGATCAACCAATAAGAAAATCACATTGTCATTCAAAAAGTTAAAATATATACCCCTATAGTAAAATGCTTTAAAAACCTTGATAATAGTAATATGATCCATAAAATTAATTTAAAAAACTCAGAAACTTGGTCATGTTCTCTCTCCCTCCACCCACAACTTAAAAATTTTGAAATGGTGGTTAAACATGAAATGAGAAGAGAAATTACTAAGAACAAGTTTAGTTATAACCTTTCAACAGATGAGAAGTGTATTTTGTATCAACTAAGATCTGATAAGAATATGAGTAATGAAACTGGACAAGGGAGGGAAGATTTTTATTATGAACAAATTGTTATATGAAAGTAAAATGTAAACTGCGTTAAATGATGATAACAAATATATATCTGCTTCCAGAAATGAGATAAACATAGTTGCAACAAGATAGATTTGGCCATTAAAGATATGTTACTAGATGGTTCTATTAGTTTTAGTACTTTTTCCTATTTCAGAAATGACAAACGCAGAATACCCTCCATTTTTGGTATACTGAAAATACACAAGGACACAGAGGAACCACCCCTGAGATTGATTGTTTCAGGAGAAGTATCAAAAATAGAACATTAGCAAGTTTGTAGACTTTAAAGTGAAAAATCTTTTGTTAAATGAGAATGAAATCCTGAGAAACTCTTGGAATTTTTTAAGAACTATCACACCAGATTTATTCAATAAAGACATCCTTTTTGTGACTATTGATACAGTCAACTTATTCAGTGGAATACCCCATGACATTGGCCTACTATGGTTTGAAGAAGCCTTGGCTACAAGAGGTGGTCTAACAAATAATGTTTTTTCATGTTTGTATTGAATTAATGGACCTAGTTCTTAAAAAAATTATATGTACTTCAAAGGGGAATTTTTTCACCAGTTGAAGTGTGTTGCTATGAGAGCAACTTGCACCCCCCCCCCAGCATATGGAAACATAGTTCTCTTCATGTGAGAAGAAGGATTCATACTCAAATCAAAATACACATCCTATTGGTCCCTCTACAAAAGATACCTGGATGATATCTGCCTTTTTTTGGGTGGACGCCAGGGAGAAGTTACCAGAATTTATTGATTACATCCAGAATATGATCAACTTTCTGAGGTTTCACTTATGACATTAGTACAGACAAATTTGACTATTTGGATGTCAGTATACATAAATTGGATAATAAGTTTAAGTCCACCATTCATAGGAAAACAACTTTTTTCCAACTCATTTCTCTATTTCTCAAGTGCACAGCCTATGCACCAGAAGAGAGGTATAGTTAAAGGACAAATGATAAGGGCCAGTAGAATATGTTCATTGGATGCAAATATTTGAAATCAAACTTGCATTGTTAGAAACTATATTCCTGGAATATGGATACCCCTAGGCCCTGATTAAAGAAATTAGACGTGAAGTTATTAAGCAAACGACTGAGAAATATGCCCCTATTTTAAGTAATAAGAATATTGGGGGTGGGGGTGATGCTTCTAATTCACCCAACAATGAAAATATCAACCAGTACCAGAGCTTTTTTGTCACTGAGTATAATGCTGACGCCAATCTCAAAAGTGAATGGGACAAATTATCAAAGTTGACTGACATCAGTAAACTGCATAATAAGACCTTGGACATATTTTTAGGAAAGGACACAATATGAAAATTATTTTGGAAAATCAAAGTTTGGCTAAGGGGAGAAAGGACATGATTAAAAAAAAGGCACTTTTAAGTGTGGTGCATGTCAACAGTGCCAGTATATTTCTAACAAAGAAAAAAATATTTATTAGTAGTCGTATTAGGTTCATAGAAGGTAAGGTTTATTCCAACTGCAACACCTTAGGAGTGGTATATTTAGCTCAGTGTAAACCATGTGGGGTGTTCTACAAAGGTAAGACTGAGTGAACACTTAAGAGGAGAGTTTACAAACACTACTATGACATACGTAATAAAAACATCAATAACGCAGTTTATAAGCACTCCGAATGTAACCAAGCTACATACTGTTTTTTTGTCCTTGAATGCATACCCAAGGAGGGTAGGGTTGGCCTCTGGGAAATGACCATAGAATTCAAGGAATTTCATTGACAGATTGCACTTGAGGCAAACAAGCCTCCAGAACTTAATGACAATATTTCCATTGTCCCAGTGTTAAAACAGAGAGCTGCAAAGCTATATAACAGTACAAATGCAATCGCAGCTGTGTGACACTAGATGGAGGTTTTTCTTGCTTAAATTTTGACTGAAAGGATTTCACCTAGATTTCTTTTTAGTTAGTTATTCCCTTTGCCACTGCTTTAACAGTTATAAGATTTACTACTGCACAGTCCACATATGAAGTTTACTATTTTTCTGGCCTCCTCTTGTAATTCTACTGCATGTAATATTGATCACCTTGGTTTGTATATAAAGCTAGGCTAAGTGATGTAGATCCTTATATTTATTGATAATGTGCTGGCACTGATATCTAACCTTTCATATAGTACTTGCATTGATTGCCTTATTGTACGTCTCCAGCTAATGTTACTCCATATACTTCTGCATGGGTTCCATCTTCAGACAAACCTCCGATTTGTAAGAAATAGATACTGTCACCATCTACCTTGCCTTGAGCTGGAAAGGCAGCAACTGAGTCTTTATCAAGAGCAGCAGCAGCTAAATGCATTTGACCTACTGAATCACAACATTGGAGGTGTCTGTCTGTTCATCTGGCTGATAGTGGCTATTGTCTTCATCTGTTGTCTTTTATCTACTGCAAAATCAATATGTTATGATACAACCTTTGCAGATGAAACCGCTAGTACACATGGATAAAAAGAAGCAAATAAGAAAAATACACTTTGCTCCAGCTTGCTGAATGAAATAACTCATTGAAGATGAATTAACTGGACTATTATTAATCTTGTTATGACCACCACACTTGAAATATTTGAACATCACACTTAAGATCATATATGTGTATAACTGTTGAGAAGCTTTGCATCTTGGTTGGGTGCCACTGCATAATGCTATCAGCAAGTAACTGGATGAAGTGAGCAGTGCCATCCAAAATAAAAATGAGAAACGTGCAGCTTACCCTCTTCCCCAATTACTGTATTCAGTCTTTTGAAGAATGTAGTAAAAGTAATCAACTAGAATCTACACAGAGCTGCTACTGAAATGAAACAGGATGAACATACCCAATTTCTCAAGTGATTATGTCTTTATATAAATAGACACCTCATTAAGGTTGCTGCCTGTCATGATTTTTCCTTAATGTTAAGAATCCATGATCTCTGTAAGGAAACCCAGTATTGGTGAACAGCTGTCAGCTACTTTAGATACCTACAGAGCTGGCCAAGTGTATGTGAGGGCATGAGTACTGTAGCGGCTGGAGTGCTTTTTTATTATTTTTAATTTACTTATATATTTTTTTATTTGCTTTGTATTGCATTACTGTGTGCCTGGTGCATCAGTGGTTACCTTGTTTACCTGGCCTATAGAGTATTTCATCTATTCTACATCAAGTGGTCGCTTATCCACATTGTTCCTCACCACATTATAACTGTTTGACCCAAGCTAAGGGAATATGAGGGTGTCACTGACAGTGCTGTTGTGGTTGGAGTTCTTTTTTGATATCATTTTTGTATTTCATCAATCTGAGACTGGTGGCTCAGTGCTTGATTTATTCCCCATGCCTTTTACTACATTCATCCCTCCTTCCTTTTTGGTAGTCATGAACAGAGAGCAGTCACACATATTGATCATGATGGGAAGGCACAAACACATGCCTTTTCATCACTGAATGACTGGTGCAACTGGAGGTGACTACTGGGGAGCATGGTAGTATACAACAATATTCATAAATGTAACAGGGCTAAACTATCTCAGAAGCACATTTTTTTAATCATGCAAGTATTTTTAGAAGTTCAACATTTTGGCAGACCTACTTTTCAATCATCACTGTTGAGCTGATTATACAATGCACATGCATTATTATACTTGTTTGTGGGATATGCTCACATACCAGGTCTGGATTTGGAATTATATTTCATTATGTACTCATATTTATATAACTACAGTCTGATTTCTTTTAGTTCTGTCATAATCTGTTGTACAAATAGGAAACTGGCCCGAACAGGATATTTTTGTTAATAAAATTAGATGTTGCAGCACCACTGCATTTTCTGACTATTGTTTTGTCGTTTCATCCACATAGTTGATTATATAATTGTTGAAGCAACAGTAAATTGGTAAACTCACCTGTTATAGCAAGTGCTTCATTTCAATGAGCCCTGATTTATCTTTTCACCCATTCAACTGATGATATAATCACTGAAGCACTGTTTGCATCATTTCAATTTTAGTTGCTTTATTATTTTATTTTAGGCCTGTATTTGCTGAATATTTGCTAGACTGCTTTCTGTTTTTATGAAATATATATATTTGACTATTCATATTTGAATATGCATATGTGTTTGTCTACAGGTTTTGCAAAGTTACAAATAATTTGTTATGGCTAGGTTGGCAGGCCTTTATCTGAAGTCATTAATGGAGGATAGGGCTTTATTTAAGTACTGCAAATAAGTTTGTCAGTGAGGACTGTACACTATATTCCAGAGAGTAATTATATTGCAGAACTGTAATCCACATCGATTGTTTAGAAATGATAACAGTAAAACAGAGATTGGTGTGCTTCAAGAGGTAACTGTCCAGTACACAAATGAACTCTGATACTGCTAGTCAGGGGCAGGTTGTTGTACTAGCTGATAGTAGTCTGTCATTCGACACCCATGTAGCTAAAGTAGTTAGGAAGACCTTCTACATTGCCCACCTTATCATGAAGGGATTCTCATCTAGATCAAGGGAGGTCATAGTCTCCCTATACTCATCACTCATCAGACCAATGATTGAGTACAATGCCCCATTCGGAATGTATCTGACCTGACACTTGCAGCAGCTGGAGAGGCCACAAAAGTTCCTCACCAAAAGGATAAAGGGTCTCAAACATCTGTCCTATGCTGCCCGACTGAAAGAACTCCAGCTCTATTCAGTCGATTACCGCTTGCTCAGAGGTGACCTTTGCCTAACATACAAGGCCATGTCAAACCCAGATTTGATGAATATGCTTCACCTCAAAAAATCTAGATCCGTCAGAGCCACAAGGGCGGAGACTTAAACCTCGACACGGCTATTAATAGGACGTGCTGGAGGGATAGATTCATCACCCAAAGACTCCCTATGCTGTGGAATAAAATCCCGGTATATGTGAGGCAGAGCACCTCGCTGGCCTTGTTCAAGAGAAATCTTGACCAATGGATGGGAGATCGCAGATATACCCCAGGGATTACCTCAGTGTCACTGCTCGACAGAGGCACAGCAAAATAATGGGTATAGCTCCCCATACTAAAGGGGTGGCGTAAGCCACAAAACTATGGGCTAGGCTTGTAAATGCCCTCGGGCAGATAGCCTAGTATGAACCTATGAACCTATGAACCTATAATGCATCCCAAAATAACACTAAAATCAAATTTCATTTACTTTTTGTACAAAATGAATCACTTTCTCTTTCGTGCTGTGTTCTATGCTCTGTAACTGTAATATAGGCACTGTAATAGGCACTGTAATAGGTTCATACTAGGCTATCTGCCCTAGGGCATTTATAAGCCTAGCCAGAGTGTGTTTGGCTTTCGCCACCCATTTTAAATTAATTTTGCTATGCCCTTTTTCGAGGTTAGTATACTGTGCCTCTGTCTAACAGTGACACAGAAGTGATACCCGGGGTAAACCTACGATCTCCCATCCACTCATCAAGATTCCTCTTGAAGAGAGTCAATGAGGGACTCTGCCTAACCTGGACTGGGATTTTATTCCAGAGTGAAGGGAGCCTCTGGGTTATAAAAATAGTCCCAAGGCTTCTACATTCACGATGTGACCTTTAATCAACAAGATTTGTGGTACATAAATAAAACAAAGCTAATATAGCAGCAAGACACAAAACATAAAAATACCAAATACACTAAGCGCTTTCACCCAACTAAACTGTGGGTTTCTTCAGAGTCTGGGTTATGAATCTGTCCCTCTAGCATGTCCTATTTATTTCAGTGCTGTAGGTCAAGTCTTTCGAGCATGTAGCTCGATGGGATTTGGATTTTCTGAGGTGCAGCATGTCCATTAATTCCGGGTTGGACATGGCTTTATACGTCAGGCACAGATTGCCTCTGAGCAGGCGGTATGCCACTGAGTAGACCTGGAGTTTCTTTAACCGGGCAGCATATGGCATCTGTTTGAGCCCTTTGATCCTCTTGGTGAGGTACTTTTGGAGTCTTTGCTGTTGCTACAGGTGTCTGGTGGGCATTGTACTCAATTATTGGCCTGATGAGGTATGAGTAAAGAGGCACGATGACCTCCCCTGATCTAGATGTGAATCCCTTCATGATTAGGTGGGCTATATAAAATGTTTTTCTAACCACTTTAGCCACGTGGTTGTCAAATGAGAGATTGCTATCAACTTGGGTCCCCAGGTCCCTAATTACTTCTTCTGTACTTAATGGATTACCACCTATGTGGTAATTTGTGGGCACTTTGTTTTTGCCAAAGGGGATGACTATACACTTTTTGGCATTTAGCTTGAGGCCATGGCTCTGGCACCAGTTGTCTGTTTCTATGAGGCCCTTTTGGAGGATGCTTGTGTCGGCTGGAGAGTCGATTATGGCGCCCAGTTTGCAGTCATCTGTGAACTTGGTCAGCCACAGTCCTTCCGTGTTGGCCTGTACCCCCGAGAAATATATACAGAACAAGAGAGGTCCCAGGACGGAGCCTTGTGGGACGCCACTTGTAACTGGTTTGGAGTCTGACATGGCTCCAGCAATTCTAACCATGTGGGTTCTGTCCTTGAGCCAGTTTGCAACCCATCTAGTGATATGTAGCACATACACATATATTGATGTGCCGACCAAGTGGCCTGACCAGTAAAACTTGGTCACCATAAGTGAAATTAATATCTTACTCTGCTCTTAACCAGCTTTTTCATTCACTCCATCCTCCTCAGTTTTCCCTACTCTGCAGACATGACTAATCAGCCCCTAAACCCAACCACACCCCTTCTGGTTGCTAATCCTATGAGCCTACATCACTTCTTTGAGAAAGTCACCATGGAAATGGATAAGGGTAAAATGGTACACACCGCCAAAGCTCAACACAATCCCCCACTCGGGGATCATAGATACTTACTGCATTAAGCATAAACCCTTACATTATCAGGTGGATAGCAAACTAGATCACTGAGTGGACATGTTGTCCAGATAGGCAAACTCTGGTTACTAGCAGTGTCCCACAGGGTTCAGTGTTGGGACCCCTCATGTTTGACATATACTTCTCTGAAATGAAGGCCAATGTTGGGGACCTCCAGATCACCAAGCTCCCCAACGACTAAGCTGGGAGCAATCAAATCCCCAAATGATGGTGGTATCCTACAAACAGGTCTGAAAATGACAAAACTGGTACCAAAACCATGTACTGAAACTAAATTACTAAAGAATGCGTAATCCTACCATTCAGTAAATCAGATATCCTTGCAAATTATAATATTGATAGCACCTCCCTAAAAGTAGACCCAGCAGTGAGGGACCTAGAAACACAGATAAATAGTAACAAAAACTTTGACCACTAGGTAGCTACAGTAGTGAGGAAATCCTTCAGTGTGGCTCAACTTATAAGCAAAGGCATGGCATCGAGGTCAAAGGAAGCCAGAATACCATTGTACTCGGTCCTCATCAGGCCCATAATCAAGTATAATGCCCCCTTCTACATGTACCTAACCAGACACTTGCACCAACTGGAGCAGCCTCAGAGGTTTCTCATTAGAAAAATACAAAATGTAAAACACGTATCTTATGCAGACCAACTAAAATCCCTATCCCTTTACTCCTCCTCATATTGTTTACTGAGGTGTGACTTATTCCTGACCTACAAGACATTCTCTGATGCAGCTCTGATGAAAATGTTCTATATTTGCAAGAAAAATTATTCAACTCTTATACATCCCACAGACCTGAACCTTATATGCGACTCTTAAAAATACTTGCGGGAGAGACAGACTTACATCCCAAAGGCTACCCTGTCTGTGGAATAAACTTCCTATCTACATAAAGCAAAGCCTGTCCCTTATGCTCTTCAAAATAAATTTGGAAAAAATGGATGGGGAACTAACTGTAAATTCACTCCTGGGGCACTGACCATGTCTCTTATAGACAGAAGCAGTCTGTAAAATGACTCAAGGCTCCAACACCAAAGGACCCACTACCCTAATCCCATATCAGAGGAATGGGGATAAAATACAGTCATATTTTAGGTATTATTGGGTAGGCTTGTACAGGCTCTTGCACCAGTAGAGTAACTACCTATGAACCTCTACCAGATAAAGCTCTACTCAATGAAAAAACAAGCTTGTATCAATAACACCAAGCAAACCATACCTATTATTGTAATCTTCCTTTGCAAACTGCTCTCAGTATTTCTGTCTTTCCTGGGTCATCCTCTGAATAATCTCAATCTACCCACGTGCATCAGTACACCTATTACAAAACATATAAAATTATTTATCTTCTACTGCAGTGCTTATTTTCTTGTGACTTGGGTTAAATTGCATTAAACCAGTCCAATCAGCTGTTTTCATCCAGACTTTGACTCATATTTTCGGAGTGGCCACTTCAGAAAAAACAGCTACTGTGCCTGAGGTTCCAAAATATTTTTGTCTTTCTCCAAGTAAAAGTTTGTGTCTCTTGAGGTATTGAAACTCTAGCCATGTCATCATGCAGGCAAAGAGTGTTGTGTCTAACAGAAGAAAATATGTGACATATCTTTACTTTGCCTCACTTTGACAAATATTTTTGGTATTCTCATTGCAAAATTTGTAATCATTTTCGGGGTTTACATTCACTAAATAATTACAAATGTTATGAGTTTCAGAATTCATGCTCAGGAAATGAAAATTGAAGGGAATGGGTGGAATGTTTGTGCATATGTGTGTGTTTGTGTTTGTGCCATGAGTGTGTGTGTGTGTGTGGGTAGGTGGGTGGGTGGGTCAGTGTGTGAGTGTAAGCGATTGTGTAAGTAAAAAAACTACATATTTCATAAGGAAATATATAGGTTTCTACTTCAATGTCATGCTTACAAGTGGCTAAAGTTATAGAGTCAAATTCAGAGGTGTGTTGCACTGGAAGCAAATTTACAGTCTGGCATGTATTTTAACTGAATATCCTGTTGCTTTACCTTGCCTTAGATGTTTTGTAAAGAAATCAAAGGGATAATGATATAGCCTTTCAAAGTCAGACCACAGAGGCTTTAGTTCATGTGCAATTGCCTCCATGGTCTAATATTTTGCATTACTCTCAGTTCTCATCACAGGTGTTGTGCTGAACTTCAGTACAGCATGCAGAGCCAAATAATGGCCAAAAATATACCTATATTGAATTGTTGATACATCAGCTATACAGTTCAACTATATTTCACCACAAAAATATTTTTGTCATTATCATATCATAGCAGATGCATGATAATTTCGGCTGCTGAAGGGCTTAGTGTTTTATTTTTATATGTTATTAATTAATTAATTAATTAATTTATGTATTTAGTGTAGCTGAATGCCTTGTTATTCTTACTTATATATATATATATATATATATATATATATATATATATATATATATATATGAATGTATATAAATATATATATATATATATATATATATATATATATATACACACACACACACACACACACACGCACACACACACACACACACACACACACACACACACACACACACACACACACACACACACACACACACACACACATATATATATATATTTAAAATATGAAAAGGGATACCTTTCAAGCACAGACTTGTCACAGCCTGACTTTTGGAATTATACTCTGTTTTCATTGATGGAAGCTGTTTTAACTTTTGCCCATTTCTTAGTACAATAGCGGTCTATTTGACTGCTACTGACCTGCATATATTTTTACTTGTTCAGTAATGCAATATTCAGATTGCACAAGCGTTATACTTCTGTAAATATATGAAGCAGTGACCACCTGGATGCATTGTAGAATGGTGATTCAAATGCCCAGTTACTGAAGAGGTCAGAAATGGCAGAAGGAGAAGTTACTGGTTCTAGTGCATGACTAGGTCTTCATGTTAAATGTTTACAGAGTCAACAAAAGGGGCCATCACAGAAGAATAAGTACTGAGGGTTTTAGTACTAAGGTTGGGTCAGGAGGTATATGAATAAGTGTTTGCAAGCGACTGCATGCATGTGTGTGTGTGTGTGTGTGTGTGTGTGTGTGTGTGTGTGTGTGTGTGTGTGTGTGTGTGTGTGTGTGCCTGAAAGGTAGCATAAGGGGAATAGTGAGGAGGTGAGGTAAGTTAGTGTGCACGTGTGTGTGTGTGTGTGTTTGTGTATCAATATGGGTTGGAATGATTGTTGTATCTCCACAAACCCCTAGACTAGCTAGCATAATCTACAACACTGGGCGGGGGGACCACTATCCACCAAAGAATATCAATTTAGTGCCATAACAGCACTTTAAAACTAAGGGGATCAGGGGTGGGGGACCACTAACCACCCGAGAATACTGCTCCTGTATCATAATGGCACTTTGACACTATAGGGATTGGGGAGGGGAGAAGCACTAAAAAGGAGAAACTGATGTTTACATCAAACAGCACTTTAATAGTACCAGGATGGGGGGGTGGAACATTAGACACCAGGGACTGGATGTGTGTGTGTGTGTGTGTGTGTGTGTGTGTGTGTGTGTGTGTGTGTGTGTGTGTGTGTGTGTGTGTGTGTGCGTGTGTGTGTTTGAATGTGTACTTAGGTATTTGTGGGAGCGTGACTGAGGGGGGAGAATGACTAGGACTACACAACATAGCCACCACAATTAACTTACATGGCCCTCAACTTTGCAGTACTTAGCTGTAATTTAGGGACACTCAAATGAGCCAATAATCAGTTTATTTCTTGTTACAGCTTATATGTCTCTAAATAACAAAATACAGCATTGTGGGAACAGAGCTTTTGTAATATGAACCAATAATAGGCCCTTTAATGAATTTCCAGGTCTGTGATCCTCACAGGCCAATTGAACCCAGAAATAGTTGGAGTCATGGACTTGTGAAAACTCTACTGCTCAATGTTATTAAAATTAGCTGAGAGTTATATTTCCCATTATACCTAGATGTTGTTTAATTCTCTGAAACCTTTCATTGCATTGCATTTTTCCTGTCATTTGGATGATACAAAATATGAAGGTCTCATATTTTTCAATATTCAAATGTCATTTTGTTTTAAAAAAAATAATCTGTCTCAGCCTGCATTACTTAGGGTAGACAAGAGAGATTTAATAGTTTACAGAGTTGGTCACTGGCCACAAGTTTAGGTCTTAAGACTGTCATTATGAGGACAGTACATGATGTAAACACCTTTTCCAATGTACTACTTAAGAAATTTTTTTATATAAAAAAGATATGTTATTCTGCAAAACTATGTACACAAACTAGTAAATACTTTCATTTTTTTCCAGTGAAATGTTCCTTATACCTGTTAACTGAAGGCTTGAATATTTTAGCATGGCAGCATCTGTTTATTTGCTGTTTTTTTGAAGTGTCAAGCCTTAGTTTGTCATGACAGAACAATGCTGAAAACTTAAAAGATACCCTGCAAGTAGGTGGGAGAAGGAGGGTCTGGAATCTTTTTTAAGGCTATAGCTTCGAACACTTAACATACCCCTAATCTTTTTACCTATTCTGTATTGAAGAAAATATAATCATATTAAAGGCTTTTACAAACTTAAAGTATGTAGAGATCAAAGTAATTCAATTAAATGCAATCACTTTCAGAGACTAAGTGAAAATGTAGTGACTCACAGGATTTCATCCTAACCAAATGGAGAAAGAATTGTTTGTAATGTATAGATGACATCATATTACAGGGTGTCCATGAGAGAGTGAAATGAATAAAAATGATGAAATCAGAGAGATATTTTTTTCAGTTTAATAGTAGATTTTTTTCATTAACTGCAATCTGGAAGGTATACAATGTCATTAATAGTACATTATTAATCTAATCAACCTATTCATTTTCTAGTTCCATGCCATGAGAAGTACATAAATCCTAAAAACGTCAAGCTTTTCTTTTACAATTGTAAAATAATGTGTTTCTGTTCCATTTGCAGTTTTTGGTACCTGTAATAAAAATATATCTGTTGCTTTTGACTCCAGCATAAATTATGCTGAAGAGTTATCAAGAACTAGGTTCAAGAAATATCAGGTATATGTTACTGGGAAAGTAGGGATATATTTACCGTTACTGTTCTCTTCATTTCAGTGTGTTTTTTAAGCCTCCATATTTTTGAGGTATATTACTTTCAGCAGGTTTGTTAACTAGCAAAACAATAAGAAAACGACTGTTAATGTGCAAAATGTTTATTAATTTGCATAGCTTCTATGATGAGCTAATGCTTTATTGTTTAATCAAAGCTGTAACTAAATTGATAAGTAGCTTTGAAACAGAAGCAGTGTACATTTACTTACCAAAGTGAGAGTATCAGAGTAAGGGGTAAGGGAAAGTAAAAATGCTGTAGCTTCTGTCTGTACTCTGCCTGTTCCAAAGGCAGCATAGTTACCTTTGTATTGTGTTCAAGTCTAACAATCAAATGTGCCAAAATCAAGCATAATTTAGTGAAAATGCTTGTGGCAGATGACAGTTGTAATTTGCACCTTGCTAGACAAGTTCATGGTCCTTAGTCTTCCTGTTTCTATATCACTTTCATAGGAAAGAAATACATGTTTATTTAGAATTTTTTTTTCTTTTTTTTTTTTTTTTTTGAGAATAAATACTTGTTTTAGCAGGCAATGCGTAAATGAGTAACAGTAAACAATGACTTCATGGATAGGACACCAGTCACTGCATGTGTTTGGGATCATAAGAAATCATAAGAAATACACGGTAGCTGAGTGTTGTAACCATTTACACCCTGTCAGTACCCACCTCAGACTGAGCCTCCTCTCTCAAGGGGATGTGAGAAGAAACCAAAGATTATAAAGAAAACCCATATGGACATAGGGAGGATGTGTGGATGTTATTTTTACACACTAAACACTCCATCATGGAACAGAAATAGAGGACCGAGTCCTTGGAATTAGTGCTAACTGCTGCACAATTTTGTTGTCAAGTAATTTACAGTATATTATAGAAGGATATAAACAGTCAAGAATTAAAAAAAGAGAACCGTAACTTATTCAACCCAAGAAGAAGTCAATAAAAGCAAGCATCAAACATCTAGGCGATTGAGGTGTCCCATTATATTTTAAGATTATGCTGTGCAAGCCAGTCGCATTGTGAAGCTGTTATCCATTTAAATTGCATACTTTTGCTGCACGTAAGAACCATTCAGAATGCACTGCAGAAAAAAAAAAGCTCTAGCTTGCATCACTGGTCTTCAGCTTGCACAGCCATTTGGGGAAATGAGCCAAACGAATGAAGCATAAAGATTTTTAAATAATTAAATAAAAAAAATTACTTTTTGTCATTCAATTTTATTTTCTTGTATCTTGACAAATATAATACCTGAAGTCCTCAACTTGCAGTTACATAAAATTCAGAAATGAATGAAGACAGATCAAAGTATGTTAATACCCACTAATAGCAACAAACACTAAAGTGAAAAAATTATAGATTGGGTGATACTCAAAATCAGAAGTCACAGCTTCACAGTGTATCCACAAAGAGCACAAATAAGCTAAGTGCAGGTTACTTATGATGAATAATGAAAAGTGGATTCAAACATGCTTACCTACAGTAAAAGTGTAAAGTACCTAAAGTTAAGCATTAAGTACATGTAAAGTACTACATGAAAGCTGTGGGCTTTCTATTACTTCATATATATTCAGATATTGAGGACGGATGCATCTATGAGCAATCTTGCTCGAAAGACCTAAGCCAAGTGACTGACAGAGCAGCTTTTATTATTATTAATATCTTTAAAATGTTATATATAGGGGTATTCTTATGTCAACACTGTGTTGATTACTTTAAAGAATAGAAAGGGGGCAATAAAAGCACTGAAATAGAGAAGGCACGACAAAGAGGGAAATAGAGCAAAGCAAGTCAAGAAGGTTGTTCTGGAGGAGGAGGGTACAATATTTTTGGCAGGGGATTATTTTTCAAATATTTACTAGGTAAAAGGATGTAGGACGAAGGATAAAGGAAGGGGTGAGGAGAAGTTGTATCAGCAGGAGTCCCCGCTCCAAAGAGTGTCATACCTTTCTACTATCAGATGATGGTGTAATGCAGGACGCCTATGTCGTGGTGGTAGCAACCACGGGTGGTGGAGTCAGCAACAACTGAGACAGCATGTGATGAACACACTGAAGAGAGTCTTCAACTGGATGAATCCATCTGTTCACAGCCTGCTCCAGCACCTCCTCAGCCCAGTCCTGAAGTACATTCAGGATGCCTGCAGGACCAGTGCCACTGCCACTGCCTCAACACTGCAAAGAAGCCTCCAGACATACAGAGGGTGAACACTCTATAACCTGGGAAGTACATGCCTGGGCTGCTCCTGAGGATTTTGGATCTGTAAAAAATGAATATAAATGAGAGAGAAAGAAAATAATAACAGAGAAAAAATGTTTAATTAAATAAGAAAAACAGTGAAAGGGGAAGGATAAATGAGAAAACACAACAATAAATTCATGCAGCATGTTACACAGCATTCAATTTCTTGTTTTAACACATTTTTACTTTCATAAGTTTTTATTGAATTAAAATAGAATGTATAGCAAGTGTTTATGCAGACATCAGACTACTGATTTGGAAAGTGCTTATGTGTAGGTGGGAAGAATGCTATGAGAAGCGTTTATGCATACCTTGGATGAAATTTGGGAAGTGCTAATTTGGATGAAATTTGGGAAGTGCTTATGCATACTTTGGATGAAATTTGGGAAGTGCTTATGCATACTTGGGAAGAGACTGTATTGCTATCAAGTTTTGGTGTTGTTTATATTCTGCAGTATACTACACAAACAATAATGATCATATGTGTGCCTGATATTCATTTATTTGTAATATTGTACTGAGCACATATAAATACTTATATCTTATAAAATCAGTTAAAGACAGAGTACTGCAGATACAGACTGGCGTCTGTCTCACATCTTTTTACAACTATGTACTGAATGTACAGTAGTGCTTTAATTACCATGTTTTACACATTATTTCTTTATATGCATTAATGAAGTCAGTTAAAGACAGAATACTGCCCTTATGCACTGACATATCTCTTATACTTCATCACATCGATGCATTGAATACAGTGTAGTGCTCCAGTTACCGTGCCTTCTAAATTATTCCTTTATATTGTTATATATGGAACAAAGTTAAATGTGCCATACTATTTACTACTTTAGGCATGCTTACCAGCTTCTTCAATCAGCTTTGTGGTTCTCCTTCCCTGCAGTCATTTCTTACACTTATTTCCTACTTCATTAGAAAGTGAAGACATAACAAAGTTGCTAATTACCTGCATTTCACCACTTTTTTCTTTAATATTACTGATACCAGTAGCAGTAATATGCAATACATTTAATTCCCTGCTGCACCTTCTTACTATACATTTCTTTCAATATTTAGTAATATCTGAATTTTCCACCCCTGCCAATCTTCTCTTTACTGCAAGTTATTAACAAATGGTTGCATTTATGGTGTTTCTTTTTGCAAATGCTTTCTTTTGCATTATTATAATGACATTATAGATATATATATTTGCAGCTGCAAATATTTCTTTTACCAAATACCTCCAATTATACAACCTTCTACTTTATTTTTCAAACCTATGTATGATCAACTATATATATATATATATATAGAGAGAGAGAGAGTTAGATATAAATATGTGTGTCTGTGTGTGTGTGTGTGTGTGTGTGTGTGTGTGTGTGTGTGTGTGTGTGTGTGTGTGTGTGTGTGTGTGCGTGCGTGCGTGCGTGTGCGTGTGTGTGTGTGTGTGTGTGTGTGTGTGTGTGCAATACTTATTATATAAATATAACTCTGGCCTTCTTGACAATAGCTCATCAACCCACTCAGCCAGCTGGCCAAGCCTATGCTTCTGAAGGTTATTGCACCTGTGGGGGTACTGTTAGCGGGAGCAAGTGATCGTGTTAGGGATGACAGGTGCTTGCCCAACACCATTAGATGTCAAACTTTTTCCAGTCACTTCCTCTTATGCACTTTTGGATCTTCTCCAGGTATGGCTCTCTAAGAAGGTAGACCATTAAAGTCTTTTTTATCTGACCAGCTCAGAGCATGGCCTTGTGCCTTCACAGGTGCTTTGATCATTTCAAGTGGCAGGACAAGAATGAAGAAAGTAAGGGCAGGCCTGTGATTTACAGGTTTAGAGCCACTCCCTCTGGGATGTGACATCGCCTTAACCAAACCCATTTAGCCAGCAGGGGCATTAGACCAGGTACTGTTATTATTGGCAAGTTTGGTTTAACCAAAAATGCTTTGTGACATACATGTTTTTTAAAGAAATGCATTCACATTTCTTTTATTTGGTGGATACGGAACCATCATTTTTCTTTATATTCTTTATAAAAAAATGTTACATTCTGTACAGCATCATTTCAGATATTAGTGTAGGTGTAGGTACAGATGTAAGAATTGCAAACAATAAGGTTATAACAATAAGCAAAAATATAGTCAATACATAAGTTCTAAGATTATAGAAAACCTAAATTACATGAGTTCTTAGTGCCATAGGCTGTGAAGTAGTCAAGAAGGAACATCTTCACATAAAATACTAATAAGCATTAAGGGGGAGGGGGGGGTTGAACATTTTAACATTTAAACTGTTTATTGCCTGGTGCATTTAGTATTAAATGTCTGTGTTTTTTCATACTTTGGAGTTTCATCCCGTTTCTTCCAGCATGCTGTTTCTTTGGATTTAGAGTTTTGGTTTGTGCATTATTGATGTTCATCTTGTTTAGTTTGTTAATGTATGACTGTGGAATATTTTTTTTCATGAGCAATAATGATGCAGAGGAAGAGATCAAAGCAGAGAAAGGACAACTTCAGAGATAAGGAAACCCACATCCTCATGGCAGTCTTTAGGGGATATAGGAAAATTTTGTTTGGTAAAGGGGTCCAAACAAACTGAGAGGACAAAAGCCTGGAATCAAGTTGCCCTGGATATTAATGCAGCTGGTGGAAGAAACCACTTGTTAACACAGTGCAAGAAGAGAGCAAATGATATGGTAGGATGTGCTCGCAGCAAGGTGAGGCAGAATACAATTGCCTGAAGTAGTACTGGGGGGATGCCTCAAGCAATTATTCCATTAACACCACATGAGGAAAACCTCCTCTCCATCCATGGGGATGAATATGACACAGAAGATGATAGCACTGGGATAATGAGAGGTTTTGCAAACATTGTCTATTACCAACATCTGTAGCAGCAACACTCGTCTGCTCTGGAATGTCAGTTTAAAAACAGTAACATATATATTTATACAGAGAATTGAATGCTGACATGGAATGATTACATCAAATACATGACAATTACTATGAATAGGTGAACCTTCCACATCTGCACAGAATGACATTGAAGGCAATGTGCATGGTAAGTATCCCCACAGCTCCTTAAAAAGCATACAGTAGTGTATCATATATATTTATTAGTAATGTTTTCAAATCATTTTTACAAGGATAGCAGTGGAAGCAAGCAGTTCCACTATAGCAATACATTTTGAAGATATGAATAGCAGAATGGCTGTTGAAGAAGATGATGATGATGATGATGATAATAACATAGTTATATTCATGAGGTACCCTGAGGAAAGTGTAACCCAGTCCCCAAGTTTCATGGCAGGATCTCACACCCCACAACATGTTAGTATTCCTGCAGGACATAACAATGCATCACAAAGTCAAGCACATGCTGACATTACATTCCAGCTTGTACAGTGAGAAGACCTCTGCACCTCTACACAAGTATCTCCAAGCCCAGATGAACACTTTCAGGATGATGAGAGATATTCAGCGGTAACAGTGTCCATGGTGACACCATTACAAAGGGGAAACAGGTGCAGGAATTTGTTACAGTTACCCTGGGACACATGTAAGGCATTGGCAGCCCAGCAGCAAATGTGCCATGACATTGTTAGGGTTCATAGCACTGCCACAGAGAGTCAGCCGGAAATGATCAGACTCCTGTAGGGCATGGGTGAGGATTTTCACAACTATTTGTAAATGGCACAGGATAGGATAATGCCATGATCACACTGATATGTATTATATTGGCACTCCAGACATTGGTGGCTGCCTCCATTTGTACACTGGTTAGGATTTACCAGACTCAAGCAGGAGTCAGTCTTGGAAAGGGAAGAGGATAGAGTACTGTCCAAAAATGTAGAGGCAGATCACATGACATTAGAAGTACTTCTCAAGTAGGTGCTGTATTTGGTCAGGGGAACTAGCACAATAGATTTCATGCAGGTCACAACAGTACTCATCTGCACCTAGTAGATCCTCCCATTTGAGGTCCTGATCATGTTCCCACAACACTGTCAGATCAGTGTCTCCAGGATCAACTGAATCAAGAAAAGTCCCTCTTCAAAATCACTTGAACTATCATCTACCCTTTCTTTAAGAGATGTGTATGACACATTTGACCTTGACCTTCTGTGAATCAGCTGTGACACTTCTGTTACTTACAATTTAACCTTCACAAACACAGGTCAATGTTTAACTCAAAAAGGCATAAATTATTAATGCTGAATTAACACTTTTTACTAATAGAACCACGAGGACATTCAGTACCTGCATACTTAGGTAAACCGCCTCATTGGAATGTATTGTGCAACACAGTTTAAAACATGATTATTCCTTATATGATGCCTTACTACATTAATGAACAGGAGTCAGTGAGCACACTCACATGACTTTTACAAAGAATAACATGATTAACTTGTCTGAAATAAAACATATTTAAAGATGAGAAGGAATGTCTGATGAACAGTATCAGCAGATCACAGCATAGCCCACAGATATGACTGCATGCATCAGATATACTCTATGTGTCTTTACAAGAAAGGAAACACTAACCTGAATGTCATGATCCATAGTTCTGAATTACACTCCACCTCTTTACCTGTGTAGCCATATGCTGTGCATGAGCCTGCTGCATGGGATCTCATACTAATGCTGCCAGCTGGTCATCATTAGGCAGAGTCGGACTGGAACTGGGGGCTGCAGTGACAGCATGGGTCACTTCACCACCAGACTGGTAAGTGATCATGTTGTACAGAATGCAACATGCAGTGAACATCCAGCATGCAGTAGCTGGGTCACACTGAAGGGCACTCCTGACTTATCAAAGAACCTAAAAATGATGCTTCAGGAAGATGAAGACCTTCTTAGTGACAATACGGATCTGGGAAAGAGATGTGTTGTAGTTGTCTTCTGCAGCTCCACTTGTATCTCTCACTGGTGTCATGAGCCATGGCTCCAGTCGATATCCAGCATCACCTAAAAGACAAAAAAAGAAAAGAGGGAGAGAGAAAAGGGAGGGAGACATGACAAAGGAAAGGTATATGTTACCATGAATAACTGCTTTAATACAATAGAAAAAAGAAAAAAAAGTTATCAACAAGATGACCACTGGGCATGCTACCCTACAGTAAAAGGCAATAGATTGAGCTAGTGTGTCAGATATGAGAATCATGTGCAATGCCAGGATGCTGGGCAGAGATGTTGGTGATGCACCCCCATGCATCACATGCTACCTGGCATTTGATGGAATGATAGCTCTTCCTATTGCAGTACTGTTCACCTCATGGACCAGAAGGGGCCCAAATTAAAACATAGGTGCAATGTATTGCACCGAGTACGTCAGAGAAATGTGCTATTCCATCAAATGCACACATAGTCCTGGCTCAGTTCTGAGGTGACACCAGACAGTAGATGTACCGATCCACATATGTCAACTGTACATCCAAGAAATGATAAAGAGTATCCTTGAGGTAGAAGCCTGCGAGATACACAAAAGTTGTAGTTCTAACTCTGAAAGTCTCCATGGTGAGCAAAACATACCTTAGTACCCACTGGGAAAAGAAGTCCATTCATTCCTCCAGTACCCCTATGGGAGTCATACATACTCATTAAGACTCTTGTAATAGACATGTCCACTCTAAACCTATCACATATCTCCTGAATATCAAAATAATAGTGAATTATACTCTGCCCATATCTCTGCCTTCTTGGCCAGTGAGTGCCAATGGGTATAAGCCATTTTTGCTCAGCCAAGACAAGCAGTTCATACTGGGAAACAGCAATGCTAGCAGCAAAATGACAGCTTTTATCAAGTCATTTTTGCCATTTCATGAATTTTAAGTTGTTTAAAAAGTGGGACATTTATGTATTGGTGTGCATTCGCATTCTTGTATGTTATATGGTATTACAAGTGATCAATTTTACAAAAAGTGTGCTGTACATTTAAATATGTATAGCCCGAGAGTAACAATGTTACTTTCATGGGCTTTTTGTTTTTTAAACTGTGGCTGTATTTTACAAAGTTACTCTGATGAAGTCCTGTGACCTTTCAGGGATGAAAGCACTTAGTAATGTTTGTTTCAATAAAATCTATGTGTTCTTTTATTTGGAACATCTTTTTAGATTATTATTATTGTACAGTGATTGGTTTGGATTCTTACTTCCTCTGCTTGGTTCTGTGTGCATTTTTTAATGACAGCATTTTCACCAATGCAAATTAGAGAGGACTGGCGAGACTCCCCTTTATCTAAAGTATCTGCAGACAGCACAGAAAAGCAGGAAAATTTGACTTTGCATCAAAAAAGGGGGTGAGAATGCTTCATTAGCATATGCTGGGTTACATCATTTCTCATTCACATCTCATAGGTTTATGGGTTCATATGTGTTTACTAGGGTAACAACCATAAGGGCCTTTTTAAGCCTAGCCATGCATCCCAAATCTCTGCCAAGTTCTGGTACCCTCGATAAGTGTAAGAAGGGGGCCTGAGAGATGAAGCATTTACAGGTTACCTGTGTGTATTAGAGACATACATGGCAAACCAGGGATGAATTTCCTGTTCCCCATCCAATTGTCCAAGTTGGGCAGCCACGGTGGTGCAGCGGTTAGCGTTGCCACCTCACAGCAAGAGGTTCTCCGGTTTGATTTTTGGTTGGGGTGCCTTCTGTGCGGAGTCTGCATGTCCTCCCTGTGGTTGCGTAGGTTTCCTCCGGGTGCTCCGGTTTCCTCCCACATCCTAAAGACATGCAGTAGGTGAATTGGACACTTTAAATTGGCCCTAGGTGTGCATGTGTGTGTGCCTTCTGTGGAAGGTTGGGTGCCGGGCTGGCAACTCGACACCGTAAAACTCCACTGCCAATCATGAGTGGACAGATGATCCGCTGTGGCAACCACTAGCCGGGAAAAGCTGAAAGAAGAAGTCATCCAATTGTCCAAGTTGCACTGGAATTGGGTGAGGGAGGAACTCTGCTTCACATGGATGGGGAGCCTTTTCCATAGAAGGGGTAGTGTCTGGGATATATACCTGTCTCTCTTGTCTCTCATTCTGACTTTATTTGCTTATACTTATTTGCGGCCATGACCTGATAGCACAAGTGGCATCTATGAGTCAGGGCTTAGCTGTGCACATTTGTGGACAGCATGGAAAGCTTTAACGCCTTCATGTAATAACTATGAATGCCATCCATTGTCTTACTAGCTCTAAATTGAAGAATAACAGCACCATCTATATATGTATTGTAGAAACTACCATAAGTAGCTTAGAAAAATTGCCTAATGTCCAAAACAATCCACCACCTAAAATGCATGGCAAACATCTTACTAGAGCCTGTCTTCTACGTTGTACACCCAGATTCTGAAAGCTCTTTAGAAATTGAAAGTCAGGTAGAAAATGAGAGATTCATGTATATAGACAGCTGTACTATGACTAGGGAAGGGATCTGTATTTTGGGACACTGCATATTTGCTTTGTGAGAGAAAGTAAATGTTGCTGGTGTTTTTGGTCTTCACTTAACACCAGAGAACAAAGGAAGTGTAGTTAATTGTCTGCTTTGCTTTATTATTACTGTTCAAAGTTCTCTGCTTTGCTTATTTTTGTGTTCTATTTTGTTGGGCTGCCTTGAACTACACAAAAGAGCTGTTGCCATGCTTATAAATTACTGGGCTTGACATTTTACCAATCCATACAAGACCACAAACATGGCCTTTGTTTTATCTGTTTGCTGATTATGGTTATTAGATTTGTACTCAGGAAGAGCTATATACTTTGGGACACTGTATATTTCCATTGTGACACAAGGTGAGTTTCACTGGTGTTTTGGACATCCACTTACCCCAAGAAACAAGAGTTGCAGCAGACTGTCTCTTGGCTTGATTGTTAATGTTCACAGTTCTATGCTTTGCACTTCTTTGCATTGTACTGAGTTGTGAAACAGGGCTAATGTTGTACTTGACGACCTTCTGCTGATCCCTACAAGACCAGGACATTGACAACTTCTGTGTAGTATAACTCATGCTGATTGTGATTGCTAGCTTTCTGTTGGTGAGGCTTTCTGTGCTTTGAGACACTGTATATTTGCTTTATGACAGAATGTGAATTTTGCTAGCATTCTTGGTGCTCACTCATTCCCTAGCAGGAACCAAATTTACTGGATCTGATCATTACAATTATAGCACCACTGTGCTTTATACCTATATCTGACCATATTTCTGTAGTTTTCACCATGAGGTCCACATCTATATCTACAATCCTGATAAAGTTTTGAGACCTGAATACAACAAAATTATGACAGGTAGCTGATGACCCGAAATAGTGTAAGTCCATCTCACAAGAACCCTATTGTAAACACCACTGCATTTGCTGAAAATTTCTTTCATCACTAAAATGCCTGCAGCAAGATAGTCGTCCCTCTCATACATGTGCAACACCAAGTTCTGGAGTAGACTTCTGTGATGGAACTCTGGTAGAAGCAAGCTTACAACAAAAGAAAAAATGTCCCCAGGAATAAACTGAAAGTTCTGTGCTCTGAAACTAAGATAAATAAGTTAAACAAGGACCTGAAAAACAAAATCAAAGCTATCAAGTTCAAGTATGAGCTGAAAATAATTAAATATGTCAAGAACAGCTATAAAGCTTTCTTTAGCTATGTCAGAAACCTTAGGAACAATACTCAGCCTTACACAGAGACACAGCAATAAGATTCACTGTGTCCTACTGGATGTAGCTAAAGAATTATCAGATAAATTTAGTTGAACTTCTCCTCCCACCCCCTTCCAGGCTTCCTCTACTAGATAGCAGCACCTCTCCCCAATCACTTCAGAACAATTTCTAAAGGCTCTCTCTCTCCCTTATTCTTACCCTAAGGTAAAAAAAAACACCAGCTCAATGGGGTCTAGACAATGTGCCAAGGTTTTTTGTTGCCACCATGAAGTGATGTCTCACAACCACAGTACTAAATCCATTCAAACTCAGCCTACCAAATGGTGTTGTCCCAGATATGGTCATTATCCTCTACCTCTGTGATCCCACCACTGACCCTTGTAACCATAGACAAATAAGGTTTTACCAGCCTTACCTGTAAGACAATGGAACACATCATTATGGACCTCATATAGAGACATTGGGAGTTTACTGCCTGTAGACCCAAACCTTTTTGGGTTTGTGAGAAGAAAATCCCGCCTGCTAAACTTAGTTGACTTCTTTAAAAGGTCAGTGAGGCATTGGACAAGAGCAAATGGGCCTAGGGTTTTCAATACCATTCATTTCTGGAGCATTATTAATAAGTTAGCCAAACTTAATGTGCAACTTTGTCACCTACTGCATAGTAAACAGGGTCACAGACAGGACCCAACCAATTATGATTGCTAGAATATTCTCCTTTAAGACACATGAGTAGTTTGGTACCAGGGGTTAATACTGGTGCCACACCTGTTTGGAATTTACTTCTCTGACATCAAAGCTGGTGCTATGTGTTTGTAGCTGACTAAATTTGAAGATGATTACATACTTGGAGCTCCCATCATAAACTCCCCAGAGGACTCCCAAATACTACAAGAAGGGCCAACCTGTGCATACAAATGGTACACAGACTGTGGTCTAAAACTAAATGCTAAAATGTAAACTTTTGTATTGTGCCCCCTGGAGAACATGAGCATCCATGCATCTGTCACTTAAATGACACCCTTCAAAATAGATACATTTATTAAGGAACTGGGGAGTTACACAGACAATGAATTTTCCTTTGGCCATCATGTATCAATGGTGGTTAGAAAATCCTTCCATCTAGCTGAGCTAATTGCCAAATGTATAAATATTCTATGGACAAATATGTTGTCATGCCTCTCTACTCCTCCCTTATCAGATCCATATTAAAATGCAACACTTACTTTATCATGTACCTGACTAGGCAAATGGTTTGACTTTAAAGACCCCAAAGTTTTCTCACCAAGAAAAATCTATGACTCAGGCTCCATGACCAGTGGTGAATGACATAAAGCTCTAGCACTCTTTTTCATCTTGTACAGGCTTCTAAGGGATGACCTCTACCTAGCCTACCACATCTCAAATGACCCTGCCCTGCTTAACCTCCTACATGTTCAGAAATCCTGCAGCACCATAAACACCTGCACAAGAGGAATAAACTTCCACCCAATATAAATATGACCTGCTGGTGGGATAGATATTTTTCACAAGGAATTCCTATACCCTGAAACAGAATTCTTCAAATTAAACAAAGCTGCTCACTAACCCTCTTCAAACGCAACATCAGCAAATGGATGTGAAACTGTAAACATAACCATCATTCCAAATCAGTGAGTGTGTGTGTGTGTGTGTGTGTGTGTGTGTGTGTGTGTGTGTGTGTGTGTGTGTGTGTGTGTGTGTGTGTGTGTGTGTGTGTGTGTGTGTGTGTGTGTGTATGTGTCTGTGTGTGCACGCATGAAGTATGTATGCTTATCCACTGAACACCCTGGTTTGGTTGAAATTCATCCACCATGTTGGGCTTTGTTAGAGTTCATTCCCTAACTCCTGTAAATGATGTTTAGGTAAACCAGTAGAGGTTGGTTTGCCCACAAAGCCTTTTCTACTCATGTGCCTGTCTCAGTCTTATGTGAAAATGGAGAATCATGCACAGATATGTTCATAAGTTGCTACAAGGCTAACAACCACTAGGCCCTTACAAGGCAAACCACACACCGCAAACCATTTGGATCCCAAATGTCATGAGTGTCTATACAAGTAGGGCATGTTAGTAGGGAGGTAACAACGGATTTGTGAGGGGGGGGGTTATTTAGGATAATACTTTTCTTATTGACAGCCTTTGTCCATAAGAGACATGGGGACCAGACCATGGGTGCATTTATTTGAAAAGGGTCAGGGATGAACTTTGTTTTACATGGGTGGGGAACTTATTTCATAGTGCGGGTATCCTTTAGAACACATATCAGTCTCTCTAGCATATTCTGTTTATGTCATAAGTGATATTCATATCCCTGGATCTAATGTTTCAGGTTCTGTTTGTTTTGCACTTGCACAACAGACTCATCGGGGCTGGGTCTGACAAAGCCCTGTAAGCCTGCCAAAGATCCTCTCTCAGTAGACTGTAGGAGGCTGAATACAGAGATGGAGCTTTTAGGCAATCAGTGTGGACAGGCTATCCATGCCTGGATTCTCTTGGTGAGAAATCTTTGTTGACGTTACAACTGTTGCAAGTATCTGATTTGATACATGGCAAAGGGTGCATTATATTCAATAACAGGTCTGATAAGGGCTGAGTAGAGCGTTAGTATAACTTCTTTGGACCTGGATGCTACACTCTTACCTATAATGTGGGCAACATAGAATGATTTTGTTGCTGTCTTAGCTATGTGGTGATCAAAGGCAAGATTGCTATCTTCATGTTTCCACATGCCTTACTACTGAGTCAAATGTTAGGGGTGTTTTATCATTGGAGTAATTAACTTGTGTTGACAGTTTCCCAAAGGGCATTAGAATTTTTTTTTTCATGTTGGGTCTTTGACTTTGGTACCAGTCACTTATCTGTGTTAAACCCTCTTACATGATGTTGGTATATTGGGGGAATCTATAATAGGTCCCAATTTACAGTCATCTGTGAACTTGCTGAGCCAGAGGCCTTGAATATTAGCCATGACTTTTGAGAAGTAGATGCCAAACAGGTGCTGGCTCAGCACAGAGGCCTTGGGTACTCAACTGGTGGCCTGTCTCTTGGTGGAGGTGGACTCACTGACCCTGACTCCTTGGGTCCTATTTGTGAGCCAGCCATAAATCCAATGAGTTATGTAGGGATTTGTGCCTAGCTCAGGCACCTTATAATGCCTGAGTGGAGTATTGTATTGAATGCTTTGGCTTGGTCAAAATATGTGGTATGCACTGCTTTACTCTCATCAATTGCCTTGGTGACCCTCTTCGAAATGTCCACCAGGTTAAGTAAGCATGGTCTTCCTTGACAAAGCCAAAGTGGGATGAGTCCAATGACTGTAGGTAACCATTGTCCTTGTTTACCATTTCTATGATAATTCATTTCATGGCGTTGCATATTACGCTTATTAGACTGAGGGTTCTGTGGTTCCCCTGGGTCAGTTGATGTTTCGCCCTTGTGGAGGAGAATGACTGGTGTGGTCCTCCATCCACTTGGATTGTAACCTTTGTGAGACAGATATTTTGGCTGTATTTGAAGAGTGCCTCAAGTGGTCCTGATAGGTCAAATATAAGGGCATCCAATCATTTTACTAGGAAGGCAGTGTTTCATTTAAATACTGCTTACTGCTTTTGTTAACTTTGTGTGCATACAAGTGAATTTCTACAGTAGTGGCAAGTTTCCAAAAGTGACAAGTCTATGAAACTGCTCATTTCATACAAGGAATTGATAAACAAAACATACCTGTCACTTTGTTCACCTTATAAGCAATGTGATATGCACTGTTCTTTTTGTGTTACAAAATACATTTTATATTTGGCAGCTAATTCAAAAATTGCTGAAAACACCCAAAGAATAATAGTTGAAGAAATAAATCTCCAAATTAAGAATCTCATTCAAATCACTGAATTCTGAATATATCAAAAATAAGGACGTTTATCCATCATGGTATAGATTTCTGTGCTGATTGCAATTCATGCATGACAAAACCCTGACTATGGTCCAGAAACCACAAAGATGCTAAAATGCAGATGTGATGTAATACATTTATTTTACTGGAACAATATAGGTTTTGCAATTACTCAAGTTTTTGAGCTGGTATGAAACCTTCATTGGGAATTAATAAGTTACCAATGTTAGATACAGTGCTTAAATGTCCATGTGTACCTAGAAAGGAAGTATGCCATTTATTTCCAATTGGAAACTTGAAAAATGCCAGTGTGGAAAAAACTGTGCAGATTGGATATTTCATAAGACTTACATCTCAGAGACAGATGTTTTGTGTGTGTGTGTGTGTGTGTGTGTGTGTGTGTGTGTGTGTGTGTGTGTGTGTGTGTGTGTGTGAGTGCGGATGTCTGAAACTGCAGAAAACCAGGCAATGCCCTTCTACAAAAATTTCAGTTTTGCATGGTACATTAGAGTTAGAAATAATTTAGCAGAAAATATAACAGAGAAACTGTTCTGACATTTAATTAGAAAACATATCACAGTGCAAGAGATGTGTAGAAAGATTAGTAAAATCTGGAAAAGGAAAGCAAGAAGTTATAATTTGCAACTTGTTAGTCTATTAGATAGATATTTTAGTTAAAAGCAAACAAGAATTTGAAAGAAAATGAATGTATATATTTGAAAGAATTGATAAGACTGTAGTATACTGGATTTAATTGGAAATAACTGAAATTAGACAGGAATGAAAGTTTCTATCTGTTAATTACCCAAACCTGTGCTGAACAGGTGCCAGAACACTGTGGTGTGGTTAATAAGTCTTTATCAGATGTTAACAATATTCAAATATCCAAATACTGTCTTCAATTACTGTGCTGATAAACAATAGTAGTCTGTAGGAATTTGGAAGGCTGGATAAAAATAGTGCTGATAAATATATCCAAAGTTTGTCCATGTATATTCTAATAATATCAACCAAAACAGTATTTTCTTCCTGAGTAGTATGAATATTTAACCTGACCTATGAATAGTATGAATATTTAACCTGACCTATGTACTCTGTCTTGAATGTTTGTTCTACAGTCCAAAAGCTAACTTCCTTTCTGGAATGCTGGCTATCTAATCTTTACTGTATTTCAGTCCAAACTAACTGACTTCCTTAACTGTAACTAAAATATTTCCTAATAATACCCAAACCATGTAATGCTTTTCATGTATCTATAGCCTTGATTTCCAAGCTTTGTCTTGCATGTGGCTCTTTATCTAGAATTCCATTGCACATACACATACCTTTCCCTTGAGAAAGGAACATTCTGTGGTTTTCCCTTAAACCTTATTTCTGTACATCTCATGCTTAGCCAGCAAGATTATATATTTCCCTTGAGAAAGGAACATTCTTTATTTCTCTGAAACTGAATGCATACATGTCTGACTCTATATTTGCAGGCTTTTTATTCTACCTTAATGTACTATAGTAAATTTACTGAGAATATCCTCATTCTAACAGCTCCCCCTGAGGTCCCTGATGAAAGTTTACAGGGACCTTCTTTTGTAGTAGCTTAACTTTATGATTTAATTATAACTGGGCATTTTTTTAATCTGGTAAATAAACTTGCAGTTATAATTTTGACCACTAGGAACTTCTGTTTGGATTGAAGACTGATAACTTTACGATTTAATTACCATATTATCTAGATCCATAGCCTTTAGAGTCTTTAAGTCTAAGTTCTGATGTATGTGTGATATATCCAAAACCTGCACATTATTCTGAAAATCAGTGTCTTTTAATTCTGTGGCTTCTAAATCTGATTAGGTCAGGTTATTATTTTAATCCTGCTGTTCCAGAAACAGCATGGAGTAAATGCCATACACATTCTCAAACTGTCTCTGTGAGTCTTCATTTAAGTTAGACACAGTATGAGCTGTTAACCCTGCCTATTTTTCTTCCCTATCTCTTTATGCTGTAATAGTAAAATTACACTGTCTATTGTCTATGTTTTTTACCTTATGAAATGGTGCCTTATTGTGCCATTATGTCTTTGTCTTTTAGCAAATGAAAAATTTTCCTGCTGTCCAATAATTTAAATCTTCAGACATTGTACTGTTTAGTCCATTTTCTATTTTATTGTATAGCCTTTCAAGAAAGATGGCTATTTTATAAAGATTAGCTTAAATCGGCACTAAAGGGATAACTTTATAACTGGTCTTGAAGAATAATTACCATATACTGTATTAACTGGTGTATGTAAATTCTCATCTAGATTTGATAATAATGATATTTATATTTTTTAATGTCTACATGTTGTAATAGATGTCTGCCTCCTAAATTTGTGACTGAAATATTCTAGAAATATTTATGAACTATAATAGTTTACTAAAACCTATGCTTCCTGTATTTCAGAGCTATACCTTTGCATACTTTGTCAGTGCCCTTTTAACTTTCTGACTTATGTACAATAAAGTGCACTTTAATCTGTAAATTAGTTAACAAATTAAGACTGCCTTATTATACCTTGAGTATATTGAATTACTACCTATCATTTAGATAACATCTTGATATGACTGTTATAAATATTTATGCCACTTTACCCATAACTAATGACTGTACAAATGATTCTGTCACTTTACCCTTAAAACTAATGACTGCATAATGTAATTCTGTCACTTTACCCTTAAAAGTAATGATTGAATAATGTGAATGATGATGTAGTAGGAATGTATGCTGTAATAAGCCTGTTACAAATAATTATGTCACTTTACCTTAAAACTGCCTGACTAATGTGAATCAGAATTCTGTAACTGAGTATTAATGTTATATTCTGAAACTGGATTGAAATACGCTATACTGAATACATAACTGAGTATGAATGCCATATTCTGAATTTTGACCGAAATTTACATTACTGGACATCTAAAATAGCTGTGTACAAATGTTATAATCTGGAAACTAAAGTAGAAAGAATATCTTTTGCCAGTGTTACCTAAACACAAATAAAAGCTTAACTGAAAACTGGTAATGTTATATTCAGGAAACTAAACTATTAGCACCTTTTCCTGTCAGTATTGTCTGAACATAGATAAACTGAAAACTAGTGCTGTTGCACAATTGTCTGAAAACAAAAGAACATTTCCATACTTGTTTTAATTCATACATTTTAACGTTAAACAAACACTGAAGAAATAACTTAAACACATAGATAGTTGACTTCTGCACCACATCTCTTGCCAAATTTGACTCTGTATTGTCTCAGTCACTGATGAGATTGAAAGGTCTGCTTTAATGTCGAATTCTCCGTTTTATAGTTAGACCTTTTAAACCGTTCCTTTTCATCATTTGTGCAAGGCTGGATGGCTAAAGTTCTTGATTGTATTTAAACTTAAACTGGAAAATCAAGCTGGAAATTATTCAAACCACAAAAATCAGTATCATATTCTTAAAATAAAATTTGCAGCTTTAATCATTATAAACTAATCACATTGCTTGTTATCCTGACTTTGTTTACATTTTCTGCATGAAATAAGTCTGTAAGCAAACTAATAATATATTAGAATGAATTAAATACATTGCTTGTTGTCCTGACTTATTTACATGTTTCTGCATGACATAAACATACATTTTTGTAAATCTGTAAGTAAACTGATGATGTAGTATAGTGAACTAAACTGATGTACCTAATAAATACATTCTTGCAAGTCTGTAACTGAACTGATAATGTACTACAGTGAAATGGAAAGGCTGTAACTTTATTATTAAATCAAACAGAAACCTCAGTTTTCCTGTCATAATCTCAAATGAAACTAAAATAGTAATCGGACACTGTGCATTTCTGCACCTATATAAAATTAATCTTAACTGTTGAACTTTTTACATTTTCTCAGTTGACCCCCATACTGTTCTGTGAGTGAAACTCCACCCATTGTCTTACCATAGCCATTTCTTTAGCTGACATCATTTAACTTTTCAGTACTCCCAAATGCTTTAAGAATGTATCATTACTGTACAATTTATTGGATAAATAATACAAACTGTAACTGCATAAACTGCATTAAATTGATTTTTACCATACTGCCTTATGGCATACAGTACTGTCTTTAATTCATCTTGCTGAACTGGCTGCAATCTGATCTGGCGTGCTTGATACACTGCAATTTCTGTATGGAATATATGCAGTCTTAAACCAATTATATAGACACATTTATTACCAGATTTAAACTGATCTGACTCTGGATGTTTACTTGTCTGTCGTGAACTTTCTTTATCTGGAAGTTTACTTATATGTCCTTTACACAAGTACATGAAGTTTTTTATATGGTATACACATTTATTACTAGAGCTGAACTGATCTAATTCTGGAACTTTACTTGTCTGCCCTTTATAACATAATAATTGAACATGTGGCTTTAATGACACAATATTTATGATGTACTCTTTTCATGCATAGGATCTGAACTCTTGACTGTACTGTTACTTGTATAATGTAACACTGACTTTAATATTTACATTCTGTAAACTAGCAAAACATTATTTACACATTTATTACTATACCTAAACTCATCTAATTCTGAAATGTTACTTGTCTGTCCTTTTTAGAATTATAACATAGGAGTTGAACCTGTGGCTTTAATGACACGTGATATTTTGATGCACTCTTTTCATGCATGGGTGAAGAACTTTGGGCTGTACTGTCACTTTTACAATGTAGCATTGACTTTAAATTTTACATTCTGTAAACTAGCAAAATATCATTTAATATTTGTGAATTTTTTTGTCTCTGTCTAAGTTAAGATTTTATTTATGCACTGCATTACTTTGATACAAAGCTCTTAACTATGGCTGTTAAACAAAACAATAATACAAACAATTATTTGCCAAATATGGAACTGTAAATCCTTTATTCTGCAAATTAACTTGGCTGTCTTCTCTGGTATACCCTACACAACACAGATGCATACAGTTACCCTTTTTTTCTAAGTGGACACACCCAGTATGTGCTTCAAACACTTTAAGTGTCAGCTGAACTGGAATTTATTTTATCTTTAACCCATACATCTGCATGTTCCTGTCATAACCAAGTCTTCAAATTTTGTAAATTTGCACAAACTACTACATGCAAATTCTTACAAGTGTCATCTGTGTGCACTACTGTACATTTTGTAGCATTTTTATTTTTCCATAAAATCTTGATACTGAAGCCAAAAACAACATGTGACTCTTAATGACATGTCCATATATAGTACGGAGCTGTTACACTTCAAACTGTTAGCTACTGTAACCTTTGACTCTTTAACTCCTGACAAAACTGCATTTGTGTCTTCTAATAAAGGTCTATTTGTAATTGAAGTTGATTTGTCTATATTAATCAGTACATTATTCCATATTTTTCTGTAAGCAATGAAATATTGTTATTTCTTTTAACCTTAAACAATTACAAAGAAATGCCCTGGTTTGGTGCTGGACTGCCACACACTTTATAGATAAGCTGAAATTGTTGTTTTTTTTTTATAGAACTAGCAACAACACTGATTTTGAGATATGGAATGTGTTTCTTCTCTACTTTGTTCCAAGATCTGTATATTATTCATGCTGGTGTTTACTCTATTAGACTGATTAAAATCTGTACTCTGATCCTTTTATCCCCCTCAGTGCAATATTTCCACCAAATGTATGTGCAATACTGTGACTTAATTCTGTACTTTGAATTACATGTAAACTAGAATTTACTACCTTCTGAACATTTGTAGTTGAAATTGTACAATGGCTTAACTCTGTCTTTTGAGTTACATTACTGATAGAAACAATCTCACTCTGTAAATCTGTTGCAGTCTGCTTCTGTGATTTAACCCATTTGTATCAAGAAATATTTAACATTCCTGAATTAACCTTTAACTTTAAAAGAATATTTCTGGAACACAGTTTTTTAGACTGCTTTACCCAATTTTGAACTTTAAACCAAACATTTACTGATGCTTAACTGTAGAAGTATTACTCGACATGTTTATACAAAAAGGTATGCAAACTACTTTTATTGATGAATTTAAACTTTTCTAAGCTGTTAGCTAAAAAGTGCATATAAAGGCTTACATAACTTTATGACTCTGAAAGAATGTGCCCTGTCATTTGCAGCTTTTTAAGCTTTTCTTGCTTTTTGGTTGTGTGACATCACACTGGAAACTTGAAAGTGTGTGGAAATGTTGAAGTACATAGTTATTAACTGGATAATGTATTTTATGTTCTGAAGAAACACTGCTGAAGTTTGTAGATTTTTTGAAGTAGTGCTGGTCTGTTGAAGTTCTTTGAGACTTTTTCTGAAGTAAATGCTGGTGCTCTGAAATTTGTCTAATAGCTGCAGCTACTGTATGTAGAGGTCAGCTGCTCTGACTGTTTTCTGTATGATGTTTCTTACCAAACGTTCTGCTGTGTAAGGAGTAACTGTAGTGCTGTTGTCTGTGGCCTTATTCTGTATGGAGTTTACAGTCTCCCATCTGGAAAAAAACACTGGTGTGCTGATGAAAAGTATGTTATGAAACTTCTGCTGTAGTAAGCTAGCTGCTGTACTTGAAACTGTTAAAATGGTTACTCTCTACAGCTGTGTCTGTTGAAGTTTGAAGAAATGTATGAACACTGGTACCTGTAGTGTGACTGCTGATAAGGATGCTTTGACTAAAACACTGCTCTTCTGTAGATTGCTCTGCAGAACACATGTAGTCTGACTGCTGATGCAAGGTTGCTATGAGGATTTGGGACATACTGTTACTGCTTTTTTTCCCCATTCATAGTGGCTCACCATTGAAAAAAATTGATAAAACTGTACTATACCAGATTTAACTGAAAACAGTTGAAAGGAGACTGGAATGAAAGTCTTTGTCTGTTAATTACTCAAACTTGTGATGAACAGGTGCTAGTCCCTCCTTTATGGGCCAAGTCTTTTGTGCTTTTCAGAATGAATTCTGCAAACACTGTAATTTGGTTAACAAGGCTTTTTTTAGATGTTAACAATATTCAAATATCCAAATACTATATTCAATGACAGTGCTGATAAACAATATTAGTCTGTAGAAATTCTGGAAGGCTGGATAATTATAACAGTGCTGAAAAAATATATCTAAATTTTCTGCATATTTATTCTAATAATATCAACTGAAACAGTCTTTTCCTAGTGAATAGAATGAACATTTAACCTGATCTCTGTACTCTGGCTCGAATGTCTGTTCTGCAGTCCAAAAGCTAACTTCCTTTCTGGAATACTGGATATCTAATCTTTTCTGTATGTCAGTCCAAACTAACTAACTGAATTCCCTAAATTTATCTGAAGTATTTCCTAATAATACTCAAACCCTGTAATGCTTTTCATGCCTCTTTACCCTTGGTTGTTTTGGTTTTCAAGCCTTATCTTGCATGTGCCTCTTTATCTAGCATTCCATTGCACATATACATACCTTTCCCTTGAGAAAGGAACATTTTGTAGCTTTCCCTGAAACCTTATTTCTGTATATCTCATGCTTAGCCAGCAAGACTGTATATATTCCTTGAGAAAGGAAAAGTCTGTACTTCTCTGAAACTGAATGCATACATGTCTGACCCTATATTTTCAGGCCTATTATTCTACCTTAATGTACTATAGTGAATTTACTAAGAAAACCCTCACTATATCATATTAAACAAAAAAATTACTAAAAGTTGAAGATCAGATTGTTAATTACTATTGACATGATCACATGGTAGAAATAAGTCATTTTTATAAATGCTTATCCTTTACTGAGTAGAATGATACGAGGTGTCCAGTTTTGCTTTCTCAGGTTCCTGGAGGAATTAAGGAGTCAGGAAATCCACAAATTTTAAGAGTTTTCCAGTGTAATTAAATGAGAAACAAATAATAACAAGACCGCACATTGAAGGTTCAGGGTTTTACACAAGCTTCTTTATCTAAAGCTCATTTTCTTAAGGGGATTACATCTATTTAAACTATATCTTATTTTCCTCTGAAATAGCAGGGGTCTGTTTTTAAAGCAATTTTATGTGATTTTTTTTTTACTAATTTGCCTTTAGTGAGAGAGTTAAAAACCTAAATTATTTCAGAAAATAACTGACTGAACAGTGCAGCAGATGTTCCAATTTTAGCTCAGGAACATTTGCTTTTCTTGAGAAATTGGAAACCTTTTGTCTCCAAGTACAGTGTATGGGACCTTGCATTCTTCTCTTCAATAAAGTGTATTTAAACTAATTGTAAAAATCACATATCTATCCAGAAAAGCATTATACTATAGATGGACAGAACCACCCCCTTCCCAAGAAGTTATAATCTTTTTTATTATAGCTGGAAATAAGTCATTTTTAGTTCAGAAAAAAACATAATCTTGTACTAAAAATCAGCAGATAATTCATTCAGTTATCTAAAATGCACAAAATAAATCTGATCCACCATTGCCTGTATGCATACACCTGAAATTGTACTTTGAAGTGTCTCATTATGCTGAAGTAGCTAAAACTGTACACAATGTGACAGCTGACAAAGTCTGCTGTCAAGTTGATGGTGCAGAACTGCTATGAACTGCAAACCATTGCCGGTGAGACATTTCTTTGCAGACCAGTGACATGTTTCATGGGATCAATGCAGTGCTGCATTCAGACAGTATGTAGATCAAATATGGGCTTCTTTATCAATATTAATACATTGACTGTGCTTGTAAAAAAAGAATATTTTTCCATTTCTTTTTATTTCTTTCATTTGTTTGCTGAATAACCCTCAGAGCCCAAATGCCAGTTTTAGTTAAGGCTACAAGCACATGGCAGAGACATCAGGAACTTCAGACTTGAGAGTCATATTGCACAGCCCTTTAAATTGCATCATAATTCTCACCTGATAGGTTTGAAAAGCACCATTTCAGAAAAGGTAAATTTTAAGCATGAAAATGAAATGGGGATCAAACAGAAATTGTTATATAAAAATCAATTTTTATTTTGAAGTATAGCATTTTAATGTGCTCAGGTCTGAATAGAGAGTGCAACTGAAAAGTTTTAATTTAAACTATTTTTATGGTCCAGTTTCATTATTGTATCGTTCAATTATTGAATTATTTGTCTGATTGGATTTGTGATAGTGTTATAAAATGCTGTTGATTATGTAATGTTTTACTCCTTGAATCTATTGTGTAGCCAAAGCACTAGAGTGTGTCATTAAAATTTCCTTTATTTTTTACAGGCATTTTTGTTGTTTTTTTTGTATTTCATTTTTGTTACTTTTGTGCTTTGTTATATTAGACAAAAGCCAGTTTTCACTGAAAACCCAGGCTCACGGTCTGTTTAAATGAGATTTCTTGGAGCTGCAGTGTAGACACTGAAGTTAGTTCTAGGACAACAGCTTGAAGGTTGCTATCATTTCTTAGCCTTAAATCACTTTGCCAGACTGCTAAGGTATGAGATCACACTCCAGATGCATTTGTTTTTTCTAAGTCATTTTTGTAATGATTCAACAGAATTGTTTTCAACAATACTGGCCGAAATTCAGAAAAGTTACTGTGAGGTGTACATGAGGTTTACACCTTCAAAGTAACTTTTTGGAATACAGAGTAAGCTCTACTGACATGCTTTTGCACAGAGATGTGCAGCACCACTGGGTGTCTCAGTGGCCATGCTGTATGCTAATGAGGAATTCTATGGAAGACACATATGCTAATTAGCCTGCAGTAAGGCAACCACTTCTGCCTGATTGTGGTGATGAACACAGCCAAAAGGCTGTGTTTATCTATCATGGTAGAAGCAGTTTCTGGGGAGTTCAGTGGTCAGTTATGTTGTGATGTGTGTGCAAGTGTGCACAAGTGAGGGACTGCAATGAATGAATGTATGTACTCTTGCCACAAGAAACCTCAGCATTATCCCAGTGCAGTATCAGCTAGTGGGTAGTGTCTGCCTCAGAGTTTGCAGTGAGAGCAGGTTGGTGAGGGGTAAATTTGTTGTGAGTTTGTATATGGAATAAATATGTGAATGTGTGTATGTTGTGAAGGGGTTAGTTGAGATGGCTGTCATACTTCCACACATCCCTAGACTAACAAACGAGCCTGCAACACTGGGTCGAGGAGACCACTAGCAACCATGGGTAACTTCAAAGATGTGGAATGGGGTAACACTAACTACCAGGGATAACCTTTATCATCATGCCTTAATTATACATAACATGTATCAGGGGCACAACCAGGCACCAAGGAGAGCTCTTGCATTTCATGCAGACCGGGGGCTCTACTAAACACCAAGGAGGACGCTGGAGACATGGGTTAATGAGAACACTAAACATCAGGGGTTCTCTGTATACTGTACCTTAAAGGCACTTAATTAAGAAAAAGTGACATGGGTAACCACTGGACACAATGGATACTTGTAGGTAGTATGTTTTAAAGGCACTAAAAGGGATTCCAACCCTGTATCTACTCAACCCAGGAAGACAGTATCAGTCCTCGGCACCACCGATAGGCACCAGAGAGGTATTGTTAAAAAAAGAGGCAAACAACAAAGGGGAGTGTTTTAAACCCTGTACCCTTGGTCCTTGACCCTTGCCACAGGAAACTTCAGCATTAACTCAGTGCTGTATCAGCTAGTGGGTAATGATGTTTTTTTTAACATATAATGGGGTTCATGGGCATTATTCAAAGTCTGCAACAGCTCATGACATACAGATGACAGGAGCAGGGAATATTAAGCATGCCTCTCTACCTCATAGCACAGGAAATCAAGACAAAGTAAAAATTAATGATGGGATGAGTTTTAATTATTCCTCCCACAAACTTAGAAAATTGCTATCATACCACTGTTTGCATTACCACTGATTTACTGAAGAATGTGAAGTTTGAAACACTGTCTGGCATTAATGACTGATTGTAATAATCTGTGATTTACCTCCACAGGAAAAAACAAGACACTGAGGACATTCTGATGACACATGAACAGGAATGGGGCATGTGGTGAGTGTGTGTGTGTGTGTGTGTGTGTGTGTGTGTGTGTGTGTGTGTGTGTGTGTGTGTGTGTTATGTGAGAGAATGAATGAGGGGGTAATTATATTTACATTATGCACTGGCCACCACTGTTAACAGGAAAATGCTGATCTGCACTCATGGTTGTTAACATGTTAACAGCCATTCAGAAACAAGCAAACAAGCTAATAATGAGGCATTTTATCATTGCAGCTAACATGTCTCTGAATACACTAGTGTCACATAGTGTAAACAGGGTATTTTTACCACAGTACTTAATGCTAGCCATGTTTTTTTTTTTTTCTAAATCCTCAGGATTAAACTTTTATATCTTACCACTGTCCTGCTGCAGTTGTGAAACTAGTTTGGAATTCTGTAATTAAGGATTGCAATTTTGCATTGTTTTTATTCTTTTATTTATTCTAATTTGTTTATCCTAAAATTCTTTTGCTTTATATTTCTTGTATTATAAATCTGATTTTTTTTTATTTTGGGGTTTTAAAAGTATTTTGGGCACATTAGGAAATATCTCTTTTCTGTTTTCAGCTCTGAGTGCAAAAAGATTAAGGGTAGGTGATCTGTGGCAGGAGCGGAGAAGTAGCATTTATTATTTAAGTTTAGCAAAAAGGAAGGGATTTTAATTCTTTAGAGCTCAGTGGATCTTGAATGGCTGCCCCTTTTGGTACATTTGACTTTGGAATCTCCTCCCAATCCATCTTGTCTGCTCTGACTAGTGAGCAGTAGAAGTTCAAACTAAGAAGGTCCTCCTCTTGACTGATGAAACTTCACTGACTCATTCACATCTTCCCACTGTTTAATGCATACTACACTATGAAGAGTATTAATCCATTTTGTCCCATCCTACTTTTTAAATCATAAACATGTGGGCATGCCTGCCAATCACAGGTAGCCTACAAACCACAACTCAGGAATCAGTTTGGGATTAGTGAGAGAAGGAGCACAGGGATATTATTGTTTAACTTTCCTAGAAAGGTACAGTTTTGTACCTACCATAAATGTAGATGTTCGAAGATCCACATTGCTGCAGTCCTTACATATGGGTAGTCCGCTGTCCTCGGTCGGCCCGAATACCAAAGTATTAGGCTGACGTCGGTCATGGGCGCTCAGATCTGACATCAGAGCGTCAGGGTATAAAAGCGCATGACCGACGTCATATCCTCAGTCTTTTCTTGCCCCAGATGTCAGAAGGCCCTAAAAAGAAAGGCCACAGCCCAAAAACAGAATACCTCCCAAAAACATGCCCAACAACAACCATCACCCAAACCATATAACCATGCCAAACTACAGAGGGGAAGGAGGGAGGGTAAATTGGACTGCAGCAATGTGGATCTTCGAACATCTACATTTATGGTAGGTACAAAACTGTACTATGTTCTTCATCTCACATTGCTGCAGTCCTTACATATGGGTAGAATCCCAAAGCAGAGGTAAAGGGAGGATGGCAAAATCATAAAGCATTAGGGGCTGCTAAAATGCCCTGTAATATTGCAGTGGCAAATCCAGCCCTAAACTTAGAATAAAGAGGAAGGTGGTAATGCTTGGAAAAAGTATGTGCTGAACTCCAAGTGGCTGCTTCCAAAATATCTTTGTAGCTACCCCCCTTAGAAAGGCAGTAGAAGTGGCAGTAGCTCTAGTGGAATGAGGTCTGATTCCAGCCGGAATCTCCTTACCATGATGGGAATAACAGAAAGAAATACAAAACCCAATCCATTTAGAAATAGTTTGTTTTGAAACAGGTTTTCCCTGAGAACCCAAAGCAAAAGAAACAAACAACTGCTGAGACTGCCTGAACCCCTTGGTTCTGCTCAAATAATAACGTAACTGCCTGTGAATATCCAAAGTATGCAAAATCTTCTCCCTTTATTTTGGGGGTTTGCATAAAAAGTAGGCAAATGAATAGTTTGGTTCAAAGCCACACTAGAAACCACTTTAGGCATAAAGGAAGAATTAGTACGCAAAGATACCCTATCCTTATGAAAAATCAGGAAAGGTTCCACTGCCATAAGGGCCTGTAATTCAGAAACCCTTCTTGCAGAGGTAATGGCCAACAAAAAAGCAGTCTTCCATGACAAATACTTTAACTCGGCAGTAGCTGCAGGCTCAAAAGGTTGTAGAGTAAGCTTTTCCAACACAAAATTGAGATCCCAAGCAGGAGTAGGAGCTCTACGTGGGGGTCTGATGTTCTTTGCCCCTCTAAGAAATTGCTTAAACAAAGGATGGGAAAATAAAGGAGGGTCACAGTCATAGTGAGCAGAAATGGCTGCAGCATGAACCTTTATCGAGGAGAAAGACAAACCCTTGTCCAATAACTCAGTAAGATATTGAAGAGAAACACTTAAATCAGGCTTGGAAACATCAAAGTCCTTCGCTTTGCTCCAAAGAAAAAATCTCCTCCATTTATCAGCGTAAACTTTCCTTGTACTGGGCCTTCTGGCCTCCAAAATAACATTCAAAACTTGTTGTGGAAGCTGAAACCCTCCAGGGTCTAAAACAGAATATGCCAGGCTGTGAGATGCAGAGACTGAATCTTGACATTGAGGAAGTGATTGCCCTCCTGAGACAAAAGATGCGGAATCAAAGGCAGAGGCCATGGAGGCTCCCGTACCAAACTCCTCAGTAATGGGTACCAGTGCTGTCGAGGCCAATCCGGCGCTATCAGAATCATGGATGACTTGTCTATTCTGGCCTTCAGGAGTACCTTGGGAATGAGAGGCAGAGGTGGAAAGGCATAGACATGAAGATTGCTCCAACTGAATGATAGAGCATCCACCTTCCAAGCTGTGGGATGAAACATTTTTGTGCAAAACTTTGGCAACTGGTAATTTAGTGGAGAAGCGAACAGATCTATGTCTGGAGTCCCCCATAACACTGTCAACTTTTGAAACACATGAGGATCCAGTTTCCACTCGTGAGGATCCACAATTTGTCTGCTCAACACATCCGCTAAGGAGTTCTGTGCTCCTGGTAGAAACCTTGCCTGAAGATTGAGGTGTAAACTGAGAGCAGTCTCCCACAAAATCATCGCTTGCCTGCAAAGAGGGTACGAATGGGTTCCCCTTGCTTGTTGATGTACCACATGACAGTAGTGTTGTCTGTTTGAATCAACACCTGTCCTGGGTGAAGTAAATCCTTGAAAGCCATCAATGCAAATTGGACTGCTAACATCTCCTTCAAGTTGATATGCAAATGTTGAAGTCTGACAGGCCACGTGTCTTGCACCCATTTTCCATTGAGGTGTGCTCCCCAAGCCTTGTCCGAGGCATCTGTCGTTAGAAACTGACTCGCCTCTGGTCGGGTCACAGAGAGTCCCTTGTTTAGGTGACATTCCTGAGCCCACCACAAAAATTCTTTCTGAATGCAAGGTATTATCTGAATGACAGTGTCTAGATCTTGGCAGTGTTGTGTCCATACATTTTGAGATACCATTGAAGCTTCCTCATATGCAGTTTGGCATTGGGAAGCACCAGAATACAAGATGCCATGAACCCCAAGGCTTGAAGGACTGTCCTTGCAGTCAGCCTGGACTGTAGAGACATTTGATGGAAATAAAGAGAAAGGCTTCTTTGTTTGTCCGGGGTCAAAAAGGCCATCTGGGAAGCTGTATTCAGTCTCACACCCAGAAAGCACATGTCCTGAGAGGGTACTAGACTGGACTTTGTTTCGTTCACAGAATACCCTAGGCATCTTAACACTACCATCACATACTGTAGATGATGCAGAAGTTCGTCTTTGTGTTGTGCAATAATCAGGCAATCGTCCAAATAAGGATAAATCTGTATTCCTCTTAACCTGAAAAGGCTATCACTGGAGCCAGAACCTTTGTGAACACTCTGGGCGCAGTAGATAAGCCAAAGGGCAATGCAGAGAACTGATAATGTAAATTTCAGCCCGAAAACGCAGGTACCTCCTGCAACTGGGCCTGATAGGAACATGAAGATAAGCCTCTTTGAGATCCAGAGTTACCATCCAGTGATCTTTTCCCAACAGAGGTAAAAGCTGTTGTAACGTCAGCATTTTGAACTTTGGAATGTCCAGATAAGTGTTGAGGATAGATAAATCCAAAATTGGTCTCCACGTGTTCCCTTTCTTTGGTACTAGAAACAGGCGAGAATAAAATCCTAGTCCCACTTCTGACAGAGGAACTGGCTGTATAGCTCCTATTTGAAGAAGTAAAGAAATCTGCTTGTGAGCCTCTATCCTTTGCCGAGGAGGAACGTCTGGCATGCCTTTGAAAGGAGGCAATGTATGGAAATAGAACTTGTAGCCTCCGTTTATAATGTCCAATACCCATTTGTCCTGGGTGACTAAAAGCCAGTTTTGCTTGAAAAGTGCTAACTTTCCTCCCAAAGGAGCTGCCAGGGAAGAAGAATCTGGCAGCTGAAAATGCAGGTCATTGGGCCTGTTTACGAAAGGACTGGCCCCTGCCCTCACCTGCAGATTGTGCAGGTGAACTCCAAGTTCTAGGCCTGAATGTACTGTGAGCTCTGCCCCTGCCACGTCTAGATCTACCCCTAGACTGAGAATCAGAAGAAGGGTAGGTCCACCCCTTAGTAGGCCAATTTCTACTAAACTTTGGAGGTTGCACCTGCAAAAAGTCTTTAACAGTCTGCATGGACTTAGCCTTGTCTTCCATTTTCTTCAAAACCGACTCCACAGGGGACCAAACAAAACTTCAGACTGTAAAGGGGCATCCAGAATTCTAGTTTTAACATGCTCGGACAAATTCTGATCCTTAAGCCAGGCGTGCCTACGAAGAACTGAACCAGTGGCAGCCACCCTAGAAGAGGCCTGTACAGCATCAAAACCACACTGCAAAGAATGCTTACCCACCTGTTCAGAGACATGTACTAAATCCTGCAATTCTTTACACTCTATGCCCTCTGCCAAAGCATCCACTTTAGATTTTAGCTGAGAAAGGAGGAAATTCTGATATTTCAACATATGAAACTGGCAATTTAAAGCCCTCATTGCTAAAGTAGAAGAGGTATACACCTTCTTACCCCATCTATCCAAAGCTCTAGCTTCCTTATCTAGAGGAACCGGATTCTTTACAACAGAAGCTCTAACACCCTTAGGCCCCTGACTAATAGTTTCTGGGTCCGCCCTAGGACTCTTATACAGATATTTATGAGCCTCAGGCACCCTGTAATACCTGTCCGGTTTAACTGGCGCAGGAGGCAAAGAATCTGGGTTAAGGGAAGCCTCCGAGAAAACATCTTGAACAACATCCAAAACAGGAGGTATAGCCAAGGGTCTATGCTGTGGTAAAAACAAGAATTCCCTAAGCCTCTTCCGTGAATCAGAGAAATCCTGTCCTTCCCACTTAAAATGCTCCTCATGGAATGCAGAGTTTCTGAAAATGAAAAATCCTCTGGAGGAGAAGCAGAAGGAGTGGAATCCTCTGCATCAGAATCGAATAAGGGGAAAATCTTGAATATCTTCAGCAGAAGAGTCTGAGTCATCTGAGGCCTGATCCAAACTTTCCAACTCTGGCTCCACCCTGGGCCTCTTATCAGGAGGGGCATAGAACCTCTAATTAAAGTAATCAAATCTTCTGCCATTTTAAGCATGTGCTTTTTAGGCACAGACCCTGAAGTACCTGGAGGGACACCAGAGGAAGGCAAAACAGACCTGCCCTTAGAAGAAGCCTTAGAAATAGTAGCAGAAGGCCTAACCACCTTAGGCATAGAAGGGAGAACAGTAACCTGAGAGGCCCCTTCAGCTTGACCTGACTTCTGTGAGGCCACATCCTGCAAAATCAAAGTTTCCCCCTGAGACTCAACAGAAACTTCAGCCGGATCCACCTGCTCCACTGTAGTTTCTGCAGGACCGGTGTCCGAAACAGACGAATCAACCTGTCTAGGTTTCAAGGATTTGTCTTTGCGCTTCTTCGTGGAAGCGCCGGAGGATCCAACGGCATATTATAATTACACCGCTTACCAAAGACTAACCTAGCACAATCTAACCTTCTTTTATAGTGCGCTTATTAAACCTAGCACAAAACCGACACCACTCACCGTGGTCCGGTCCCAAACAAGGAATGCAAAGAGAGTGATAATCCCTATGCGGTATCTGTTTCCCACAAGAAATACAATTATTCACTTTTTCTGACATCCGGAATTAACTGAGGCAAGAAAAACAAAAATATTCCCCAACGGGGTACTTAGCCCAACTTGGTTTCGGTCTGAAACTCAGAATACGAAAATTTCAGAACGCCGAACGGCACTTGCAACGCTGCTTCTGCATCGGACCATGCGGCAAAAAAGACTGAGGATATGACGTCGGTCATGCGCTTTTATACCCTGACGCTCTGATGTCAGATCTGAGCGCCATGACCGACGTCAGCCTAATACTTTGGTATTCGGGCCGACCGAGGACAGCGGACTACCCATATGTAAGGACTGCAGCAATGTGAGATGAAGAACATCTACCGATCACTGAAAAGCCTGATGCCTACTTCTTAGGACCTAACTTGGGATAACTCCTCTGTTTTGTTCTTGGCGAAAAAAGAAGCATGAAGACATTGATTCCTGACTACTTCAATTACACAGTGTCATGTGACTTCCCTACATGCTCTGAGTAACATTGTGCAGCTTAGCACTCACACACTGAGTTGATGTATGCATCGCCAAGGGGATCTACCAGGAAAAGGCTGAACAAAGCTACAGACCCATAGAATATTTGGGACAGGACTGAACTGATGATCATCAAAGAGCCTGCCACCTGCTTTTTAACAACCATCTTGGGATTAGTTCTACTATGTTTCTTCTGGTGAGATAAGTAGGAAAAAGGGACATTGATTCCTAGCTGAGTGTAACTCCTGTGAGACTAGTGCAAGTAGTAGACATGTAGCCACCAAAAGGCAAATTGCCACTATTTATCATTTTTGGCTAACCTAGTGAGCAGCTAAATAAGTGAGTTGTTGCTGAAATGTGTTTACTGGTTCCTTCTGACAGTAGAACAAGTTTTCCAGACTAGTTGTGGGCATTATGTGCTACTAAGGATAAAGTCAAATGTCTTGCTATAAGTTGGCGTGCTCTGTTGATCTTATTGTTGCTTATTTTTGGTGCTATAAAAAGGTAATTTCATGTGATGCTGCCCATTGTTGAGCAGCATGACAGACTGCACTGTATACATGCAGACATTTAGTGCCTTCATTTTCTCTAGATAACGTGCTCCTCCAATTACTGTTATACTTTAAATAGTTAGTAGCACAAAAAGGCTCTGGTTTGTGCTAAGCAATGCATTGCACTTTGCGTGTACATACAGACTGCTTGTTTTAGACAGCACCTCTGGGAAATCAACACCAAACCTTGTACATGCAACTCTCCCTACAGCCTACATTAGTAAGCACATAGAATCATGGCTTTGCACTCTCCAACCATTTGGTAGCCAGCCTGAGTGAAATGGATATCATGTGACAATGCAGCAATTTTCTCTTATTTACAGACAATAACCTTGTACTTAAATCAGTGGACACTGTGAGAGAAGAAATTATACAATGTTATTGGAGGCAAAGCTCTCACATGAAACCATGACAAATAATAAGCAAGTTGTCAGTACCAGACTACGCATGGACTTTCATATGCTGAGGCTCCTAAGAGTAACCTACCTAAACCAGAAAGACCCCCTATAAGTATCCCAAGAAATAAGTACCCACAGCAAACTGATAAACATACAACACAAGTAGAATCCATCTGTAAGATATTCATCTAAGAAAAAAATGTTTATCAGTTCAGAAGCTCAGAAGACCTCCACACAATCCAATATGCTAATCATAGGGAACTCCATAGTGAGATATATCAATGCACCACTCACCAGACTGTGCAATGACAGAGGTCAGTCAGTTGTCTTTCAGGCACCAGGATTCACCACATTATGCAAAAACACTCAAGTTCTTGCACTACATGTACAGATATACACAGTCATAGTCACAGTACAATATGGATGTAAATGACTTGAGAGATACCTCCCTGGACTATATGAAGAGAGAGATACATTACGGAGCTCTTAAAATATTTGTTTGTGGCTAGTATGAACCTAGCTTTGAGCAGCATTCTACCATCCACATGAATGATGCTAAAATAGTGACAAGCAGTTAATGCTTTCAACAATTGGCTTAGCTTCTGATGTTACAATGCCCACCACTGTGCAGTGCTAATAGTAAATTATATCACATTCTTTGATCCTAAAGACATTGCCAATCTACTAGTAGACAAATTTAGCTGAAACCTCAACCCTCATCTTCTCCAAGATACGTAAATAACATACCCACATCCACAGTCTACCTCAAATCTCCCAGGAACAAGTTTTCAAGGCACTATCTAAGGTCAAGCATACTATTTCTATGGAGATAAACAACATACTAGACTGCCTGTTAGTCAGCCTGAAACATGTCTTGCCAGATATCCTACAGAGGTTATTCAATATCAGCCTCAAAACAAGCTTCATGCTGGATTAATGGAGGACAGCAGCAGTCATTCCCTTGCACAAAGATGGTTCTTCAATAAATCTGGGTAATTACAGACCCATAAGCCTGACCAGCCTCATTTTTAAGTTTACGGAAAGGATCATTATGGAATTAATTTATAAGGATATAGATAACCTACAGACTCTTGATACAAGACAGAATTCATCAAGGACAGATTCTGCCTATTTAATCTGGTGGATGTCTACATAAATGTTACTGTAGCAAGAGATGACGGCAAATCAGTTTACACCACACTACATATCTAAACCTCACAAAGGCATTTGACACCATTCCAGAGTACACACATGAACTCTAAGCTAAATGTAAATCCCAATGTAATCCCAATGTAACTCACTGGTTAGTAAATAAGCTCACAAATCAAACACAGGAAATAAAGACGTATGGTTCTTCCTTAGCCAAAAGACCCCTCAATAGCAGTGTACCTCAAAGTTTCAGTCCTTGGTTTGCTCCTCTTTGGCATTTATTTCTCAGAGGACAAAGATTATGTTAATGATTTGTGGTTGAACAAGTTTGCAGATGGCTGCAAATTTATTGCCATCATAAGTTCCCCAGAGGACACCATGATTGTCCAAAAGGGCCTGCCCCAAACTAATAGTGGTGTCAAAACCATGAACTAAAGCTAAATGCCAAGGAATATATAATTGTATCGTTCAGAAAGAATGACTCCCCTTGCAAATATTGGACTAATAGTACTCCCCCTGAAAATTGATCCTATAGTCAGAAATCTGAGAACCTATTCTGACAACAAACAGTCCTTTGATCGTCACATGTCAACTATTGTAAGGAAGTCCTTTTTCATCGCACAGCTTATATTTTAAAGTATGGTGTCTAGGTCTGGAGGGGTAATCATTCCATTGGACTCAGCACGCATTAGGATGATTATTGAGCATAATTCCCCTTTTGGTATTTGTCCAAGCACTTGTCACAACTGGAATGGCCACAACACTACCTCACTAAATAAATTGGAGGTCTAAAACATAAAAAAAAAAAAAAAATATGCAGATTGTCTCAAAGCATTGTTATTCTTCTGAGTATTGTACAGGCTACTGACAGGTGACCTCCATCTCATGTATGGAACTTCAAGAGGCCCTATCCTTCTAGACCTATTACACATTTGGAAGTCAAATGGTAGCGAAATACACAGTCATGGGGGTCTCAGTCTCTTCTGCAACATAAAGAGGACATATTCGAGGGAAGGGACAGATGTGTATTACACAGAATTCCACTTCTTTGGAACCATCTTCTGCTCTACATAATGCAAAGTTCCTCTCTTAATCTATTCAAATGTAGTTTGGACAAATGCATAGCTAACCACATATTCACTCCCACCTCTGTTTAGCACCCTTGTCTTTCATGTATAGAGGCCACATATAAAAGTTCCACCATATGCTTGTTCTGCCATTTCTCGGTTATTTGTGCACAAAATATAAGGGTCAAAAACTGCCATGGGAATATAAGGCTAAGCATCTTAAAATCCTCACAGATTAATAGACTATTAAGTACCCGTGAAACTATAAAATATAGATCATGCTCTTCAGAACTTCTTGAAAGAACACAGGTAATTTAGGCTACTTTCCTTCCTATGACATCATGGGATCTGCTTTCATGACAAAACATGCTTCTGTTATTTCTAACATTCCTATGTAGAAGCAGGGAAAAATGATGAATGAAAGAGGAAACAAAAATCAGACTAGAATTGTTGCAAAATTGTCAACTTCTTGTGTGATTTAATTATTGTAAGTTGGTAATATCTTTATAAGTGATACAAGCTTTATCTAATAGCAGTATACTATATCAGTGTTAAGTGGGTAGACTCTGGGCCTCCATTGTGGCAAAGAGGAAATGTCATGATTTGAAGGATTAGCTGGTAAATATTTATACTCACATTGTCAAATGTGTGAGGAAGGTTAATGTTTGGAACACCTGCATAAATTATTGTACAACTAAATTTTGACAGAAAACGAAATAAAGTATTTAGGCAGTAGCCTTGGAGAGCATTATGTGCTACTAAGGATAAAGTCAAATGTCTTGCTATAAGTTGGCGTGCTCTGTTGATCTTATTGTTGCTTATTTTGGTGCTATAAAAAGGTAATTTCCTGTGATGCTGCCCATTGTTGAGCAGCATGACAGACTGCACTGTATACATGCAGACATTTAGTGCCTTCATTTTCTCTAGATAACGTGCTCCTCCAATTACTGTTATACTTTAAATAGTCAGTAGCACAAAGAGGCTCTGGTTTGTGCTAAGCAATGCATTGCACTTTGCGTGTACATACAGACTGCTTGTTTTAGACAGATAGCACCTCTGGGAAATCAACACCAAACCTTGTACATGCAACTCTCCCTACAGCCTACATTAGTAAGCACATAGAATCATGGCTTTGCACTCTCCAACCATTTGGTAGCCAGCCTGAGTGAAATGGATATCATGTGACAATGCAGCAATTTTCTCTTATTTACAGACAATAACCTTGTACTTAAATCAGTGGACACTGTGTGAGAGAAGAAATTATACAATGTTATTGGAGGCAAAGCTCTCACATGAAACCATGACAAATAATAAGCAAGTTGTCAGTACCAGACTACGCATGGACTTTCATATGCTGAGGCTCCTAAGAGTAACCTACCTAAACCAGAAAGACCCCCTATAAGTATCCCAAGAAATAAGTACCCACAGCAAACTGATAAACATACAACACAAGTAGAATCCATCTGTAAGATATTCATCTAAGAAAAAAATGTTTATCAGTTCAGAAGCTCAGAAGACCTCCACACAATCCAATATGCTAATCATAGGGAACTCCATAGTGAGATATATCAATGCACCACTCACTAGACTGTGCAATGACAGAGGTCAGTCAGTTGTCTTTCAGGCACCAGGATTCACCACATTATGCAAAAACACTCAAGTTCTTGCACTACATGTACAGATATACACAATCATAGTCACAGTACAATATGGATGTAAGAAGAAAAATACGCCAAACCGGTGTCTGCCAACCACCACAAATCACCAACCAACCAAAAACTGGAACTGGAAGTGAAGCAAAAGAACCTCTTCCAAAATTGGTTTTAAACGTTTTAATCCACAGTAAAACACAGTAAGCCACATAAAAATACACAAAGAACCCCTTCTCACTCAGCGTTTTCGTCACTACTGGACTTCATCAGATGCTGAAACAAAACAACAGTTCCTAGTTACCCTTTTATATATTATTTAAAATCAATCAACCAATCTATTACAAGCCTTCATTACATACTAATTAGTTACTCATTTATTATTCATAAAAATAAATAATTCTAAAAAACACACAATTGTTTTATTAAATAATCCTAAAACCTTTTTTAAAAAATCCTTTTAACTTATTTAAATATTTAAATAAATATATTTATAAAATTGCTTTTTAAAAAATGAATAGGAAAAAATAGATAGATAAGAAATACATATATATATATATATATATATATATATATATATATATATATTCCTTCATTGTAAACCTATATATTCTATGCAACTGTGGTGCCACCTCCTGGTTGCTTTTTTTATTACACCTTTTCCTTCATATTTTTTCAGCTCTTATTTTCAAAAGAGGCTGAATGGATATATGATCATTTAAGCCAGGTTTTCTGTTGGCTTCTAAGGCTATCTGCCACCACATTTCTCTATAGGATATGAGTTCTTCCAAGGGACCCCCTCTCTTATTACCAATTATTTGGTCCAACACAAAGAATTTAAATTTGGACCCTACACAAACCCTAGAATGTCTAAAAATGGCATTGGTTTCTTTTCTTTTTTAACATCGTACATATGTTCATATATTCTTCTTTTAAGTGACCTTTCCGTCTTCCCTACATAGAAAGATGGTCATGCCATACATATAGCTAAATATACCAAACCCTTGATTCACAGTTGTAATATGCCTTACTTTTTAACCATCTTTTTCTCCCTTCCAGGAAAACTTTTCCTTTATCCAAAATGTTGTCACATTGCATGCACCTGCCACATTTAAAGGTGCCTGTTTTTACCCTACCTTGTATGTCTTTTTTCCCCATGTTATCTATGTTGTTTTCCAACCATCCTTTTATACTAATAGTATTTTTGAATATAACTTTGGGCATTTGGGTAGAAATACCTTCTAAATCCGTAAAATTCTTAAATCTCTCCCATTCCCTATAAAATAGTGTTTTCACCTCCTTATTTAATGTGTTGTATTCAATAACAAGTGACTGCTGAAAATGTTCTTCTTCTTTGTCTTCTATCACTTTTACTTCCTTGTATGACCCTGTTATGGGTTTAAATCTTTCCCTTCTACCTTTTTCAACCTCTGTTCTCAATTTTTGAACAAAATCATTTGGATAACCCTTTCGAGAAACATTTTGTGTAACAAATCACATTCGTTAAAGAATTTGTCATCTTTACTGGTCATCCTCGACCCTCTTACAAATTGCCCTTTTACTAAATTCTTTTTACAATATAGAGGGTGGGCACTATCAAAGTGTAGAAAGGAATTAACATAAGTAGGTTTCCTATAGACACTAGTTTGGAAAGTTTTATTTTCCAAAGTTATTTCCACGTCTAGGTATGAAATACTAGTCTTGGAATAATTATAAGTAAATTTCAAAAAACCTGAAGTTTCCTCCATATATTTAATAAATTCTTCTAGAATATCAATACCCCCTGTCCAAAATATTATAATGTCGTCGAGGAACCTCTTATATAGTGTCCAATACTTCTCGTATTTAGACCCCAATATGTGTTTGCTTTCTCAGTTTGATAGGACCAAGTTCGCAAAGGTAGGTGCACAGGCAGCACCCATAGCTACCCCTTGTAGCTGTCTAAAATATTCACCATTGAATAGAAAAAAATTGTTTTTCAATACTAGGTCCATCAATCCTGTGCACACTACCTTTTCTCCATGGGTAAGTTTGTTGTCTGCAAATATTTCTTCCTCAAACATCATATTACCTTCTTTATAGGGTATCGAACCAAATAGGTCATGCATGCATGCAATGTGACAACATTTTGGATAAAGGAAAAGTTTTCCTGGAAGGGAGAAAAAGATGGTTAAAAAGTAAGGCATATTACAACTGTGAATCAAGGGGGTTGGTATATTTAGCTATATGTATGGCATGCCCGTCTTTCTATGTAGGGAAGACGGAAAGGTCACTTAAAAGAAGAATATACGTAACATATGTGATGTTAAAAAAGAAACCAATGCCATTTTTAGACATTCTAGGGTTTGTGTAGGGTCCAAATTTAAATTCTTTGTGTTGGACCAAATAATTGGTAATAAGAGAGGGGTCCCTTGGAAGAACTCATATCTTATTGAGAAATGTGGTGGCAGATAGCCTTAGAAGCCAACAGAAAACCTGGCTTAAATGATCATATATCCATTCAGCCTCTTTGAAAATAAGAGCTGAAAAATGTGAAGGAAAAGGTGTAATAAAAAAGCATCCAGGAGGTGGCACCACAGTTGCATAGAATATATAGGTTTACAATGAAGGAATATATATATATGTATTTCTTATCTATCTATTTTTCCTATTCATTTTTAAAAAGCAATTTTATAAATATATTTATTTAAATATTTAAATAAGTTAAAAGGATTTTTAAAAAGGTTTTAGGATTATTTAATAAAACAATTGTGTGTTTTTAGAATTATTTATTTTTATGAATAATAAATGAGTAACTAATTAGTATGTAATGAAGGCTTGTAATAGATTGGTTGATTGATTTTAAATAATATATAAAAGGGTAACTAGGAACTGTTGTTTTGTTTCAGCATCTGATGAAGTCCAGTAGTGACGAAAACGCTGAGTGAGAAGGCGTTCATTGTGTATTTTTATGCTTACTGTGTTTTACTGTGGATTAAAACGTTTAAAACCAATTTTGGAAGAGGTTCTTTTGCTTCACTTCCAGTTCCAGTTTTTGGTTGGTTGACAATATGGATGTAAATGACTTGAGAGATACCTCCCTGGACTATATGAAGAGAGAGATACATTACGGAGCTCTTAAAATATTTGTTTGTGGCTAGTATGAACCTAGCTTTGAGCAGCATTCTACCATCCACATGAATGATGCTAAAATAGTGACAAGCAGTTAATGCTTTCAACAATTGGCTTAGCTTCTGATGTTATTCAAAAGGGATAAAATATATATCAGTCTGGGAGGAGATGATAGATAGTCATAACTGTTTTGCCAGGGATGGCCTGAACATCTCACCCCAGGATTTTGTATAATAGCTAAATCCTTGTCTACCATCATAGCACCTTTATAGGCAATTTTAGTCTCTTAAAGCTTCCAACAAAACAAAAGAGAATACAGATAACATTAGGGTATTGCTGCTCAATACTAGGAGCCTGAACAAAATGATTGCACTCACAAGAACTTCGTACACTGCAAAACTTCAATGTATGCATTATCATACAGACCTGGTTCAAGATCTACAAAATCATTCCATCAGTACAGGCTTTCAATGCGTATCACACATTCATGCATACCTCATTAGGCAAAGGCACTAAATGTTACTGCATTTCCTTTTCTTGAAAAAAAATCACCTCCAGACTCACTAGAAAAGATAACACCCTGGAACCCCTCCATGTCCATCTGAATGTTAACAACACCACTATCACATGACAGTTAATTATAGGATCTCCTCTATGCCCCCCTCGGCTCACACCTCTTACTTGTCTAGTATGGAGTTTCTGTTTATTAAGCCAAAAACAATTCTCCTATGAGACTTAAACTACCTTTCCATACACTGGGAGACTTGATCATTCAAACATGTATGCTCAGAAATTTCTGGACATTTCCAGACTGCATCAATACAAACTCTCTAGACCAGTTAGGCTGCACCCTAGCCATGGGGATTTGGTCCTTATCAATATGAGCCAGCTTAGCTCCCCACCAATTGTAACTTCCTCCCTGGTCAAATCAGACCACAAATCACCCACACTCATCATAAAAATGAAGTCTGAAGCAACTTCCAATACCTTTGTATTCAGACATTATGAGAATGCTAATTTACTAAAACCGAGTGATGACGTAGCTAAATTCAAAAGCCCCTCCCATCTTGACAACCCACTGCTTATGCAGAATCCTTCACTGCCAAAGTCCATGCATATGTAAATAGCTGCACTGATACATCTGTTTCCTTCAGAAATTATTTATTTATTTAACATTTGTTGACTGGAAATGTCTGACTGAGGATGAGCCCTTTTTCAGCGGAGGCCGGGAGAGAAAATCTCCAATACAGAATACATTAGAAGATGAAAATATGAAAAAGAACATACTAATTAAGGCAATAAAAGCGTTGAAAACATTCATTACATAGGTAGATATAGTATACAAATTAACAGAAAATATTCATTAAAAGCTGAGAAAATAGGAGGAATAGACAGCCAAAGAGTTAGATAAGAACATGGAGGATAGAAAGAAGTAGAACAATTATGGATAAAAAAAAGAAATACATAAAAACAAATTCAGAGGTGAATAAATAAGAGAGAAGAAATAAGCACAGTGATGTAGAAATAAGAGAAGGGATACAAACTAGTGGACTAGTATAGAGTAGTTAGTAGAGAGAATATGAGAACAAAAAGGGAAGAAGAAAAGAGAGAGTTAATTTAAGTTGGAATTTTTACAGGTTCAGAAGTTCAGCCAGTGCTCTTTTATATCATTTTTTATTTCATAAGAATTAGATATCGTTCTAATGGAAAGGCTTAGTGTGTTCCATGATTGGGCAATAGAGTAGCTACATAGATGTTGGCCAGTTGTTCTTTTGGGCTTACATATTTGTAAGCATAGTTGGTCAGAATTATGAAGGGTCCGAGCTAGGGTATAGAGAGAAATGAGGGAAGAAATGCCAGGGCAGGAGGTATGTTTGTTGAGGATGGAGTGACTGATAAGTAATTAAGGAAGAAGGAGATGATGGGGAACTCTAGCAAGTTGAGAGATTTGAGAGAGAGGTAGTGGTGGGAGTTAACGGGCTGGTTAGCAGCAAACCTTGCTACTTTATTGTAAGTGATTTTGAGTTTAGATTTTATACTATGACTGCCCATTAATATTCAAAAATGAGCATGCAGATTGGCCAGCCCAACCAGCGTGCCCATTGTAAATCCCAGAATATATCAACAGAAAAAGGTTTGGTCACCCGGACTTCATTACGTTCATATATTCCATAACTTTTATTTATTTTTTTTTAACAAAAAGTAAAAAAAATCTATAGTCTGTACTTCGGACATACCAGAGAGGCAGCATTGCAGGTACGTTATTTAAAACTAAACACATGCACCTGATTTTCTTTGCATTTCCTCTATTCTGTTTCTCTCTCCTACCCCTAAAGTAGCCATTTTTTTTTAATAAAAAAAAAAAGAAAAGAAAAGAAAAGAAAACAAAAACATAGCAACGGAGACTTTTTTTCTCTATTGCTTCATTTTCAAAGCATTGATGTACTGCGTATGCGTGGGAACACAATTCCCATACGCATGCGCAGTACATCAAAACAAGGTAGCAGGATACCACCAGCTGCAGAAGGACAACATGGCACCATTATACAAATACATTATTTAAGAAAAGTAAGTATTTTTTCTTAAATAATGTCGTATAATAGCAATAACCGACTCTGTGGTTGTGGTATATTGAAATTTACCTACGGTTGGCTTTATTTAATCACTCAGGCTTCGCCCTTGTTATTAAACCATGTCAACCATGGATAAATCTTCAATATACCACACCACATCATTGGTTATTCCTTAAATATGCTAGAGCCATAAAAAAGACAAGGAAGAAGAAGATAGGTGTAGGCTAGAGAGAGTCTAGAATTATCAATGAGTAATTTCTTATTTCTATATACCAAGCCAAGTTTTTGGTGTGTCTTCTTAATGTAATGAAATAAATACAATGCTAAAATAAAAAAAAATACCCTGTGGTGGAAACATAATACAGACAGGCTCTAACATAAATGGAAAAAAATAACTGCATGCAAAAATAAATTTAACTCTCAAAATACCAAAAAAAAAATAAAGATGTCTGGACCTGATGAAATCAACCAAAGCCAGATAAAATGTAAACATAACCACCCGGGCGAAGGGTAACCACAGTACCTTCTTTAACTATTTTAGAAATATCAGAAACAATGCCCACCACTGTGCAGTGCTAATAGTAAATTATATCACATTCTTTGATCCTAAAGACATTGCCAATCTACTAGTAGACAAATTTAGCTGAAACCTCAACCCTCATCTTCTCCAAGATACGTAAATAACATACCCACAGCCACAGTCTACCTCAAATCTCCCAGGAACAAGTTTTCAAGGCACTATCTAAGGTCAAGAATACTATTTCTATGGAGATAAACAACATACTAGACTGCCTGTTAGTCAGCCTGAAACATGTCTTGCCAGATATCCTACAGAGGTTATTCAATATCAGCCTCAAAACAAGCTTCATGCTGGATTAATAGAGGACAGCAGCAGTCATTCCCTTGCACAAAGATGGTTCTTCAATAAATCTGGGTAATTACAGACCCATAAGCCTGACCAGCCTCATTTTTAAGTTTACGGAAAGGATCGTTATGGAATTAATTTATAAGGATATAGATAACCTACAGACTCTTGATACAAGACAGAATTCATCAAGGACAGATTCTGCCTATTTAATCTGGTGGATGTCTACATAAATGTTACTGTAGCAAGAGATGACGGCAAATCAGTTCACACCACACTACATATCTAGACCTCACAAAGGCATTTGACACCATTCCAGAGTACACACATGAACTCTAAGCTAAATGTAAATCCCAATGTAATCCCAATGTAACTCACTGGTTAGTGGCTCACAAATCAAACACAGGAAATAAAGACGTATGGTTCTTCCTTAGCCAAAAGACCCCTCAATAGCAGTGTACCTCAAAGTTTCAGTCCTTGGGTTGCTCCTCTTTGGCATTTATTTCTCAGAGGACAAAGATTATGTTAATGATTTGTGGTTGAACAAGTTTGCAGATGGCTGCAAATTTATTGCCATCATAAGTTCCCCAGAGGACACCATGATTGTCCAAAAGGGCCTGCCCCAAACTAATAGTGGTGTCAAAACCATGAACTAAAGCTAAATGCCAAGGAATGTATAATTGTATCCTTCAGAAAGAATGACTCCCCTTGCAAATATTGGACTAATAGTACTCCCCCTGAAAATTGATCCTATAGTCAGAAATCTGAGAACCTATTCTGACAACAAACAGTCCTTTGATCGTCACATGTCTACTATTGTAAGGAAGTCCTTTTTCATCGCACAGCTTATATTTTAAAGTATGGTGTCTAGGTCTGGAGGGGTAATCATTCCATTGGACTCAGCACGCATTAGGATGATTATTGAGCATAATTCCCCTTTTGGTATTTGTCCAAGCACTTGTCACAACTGGAATGGCCACAACACTACCTCACTAAATAAATTGGAGGTCTAAAACATAAAAAAAAAAAATATGCAGATTGTCTCAAAGCATTGTTATTCTTCTGAGTATTGTACAGGCTACTGACAGGTGACCTCCATCTCATGTATGGAACTTCAAGAGGCCCTATCCTTCTAGACCTATTACACATTTGGAAGTCAAATGGTAGCGAAATACACACTCATGGGGGTCTCAATCTCTTCTGCAACATAAAGAGGACATATTCGAGGGAAGGGACAGATGTGTATTACACAGAATTCCACTTCTTTGGAACCATCTTCTGCTCTACATAATGCAAAGTACCTCTCTTAATCTATTCAAATGTAATTTGGACAAATGCATAGCTAACCACATATTCACTCCCACCTCCGTTTAGCACCCTTGTCTTTCATGTATAGAGGCTACATATAAAAGTTCCACCATATGCTTGTTCTGCCATTTCTCGGTTATTTGTGCACAAAATATAAGGGTCAAAAACTGCCATGGGAATATAAGGCTAAGCATCTTAAAATCCTCACAGATTAATAGACTATTAAGTACCCGTGAAACTATAAAATATAGATCATGCTCTTCAGAACTTCTTGAAAGAACACAGGTAATTTAGGCTACTTTCCTTCCTATGACATCATGGGATCTGCTTTCATGACAAAACATGCTTCTGTTATTTCTAACATTACCTATGTAGAAGCAGGGAAAAATGATGAATGAAAGAGGAAACAAAAATCAGACTAGAATTGTTGCAAAATTGTCAACTTCTTGTGTGATTTAATTATTGTAAGTTGGTAATATCTTTATAAGTGATACAAGCTTTATCTAATAGCAGTATACTATATCAGTGTTAAGTGGGTAGACTCTGGGCCTCCATTGTGGCAAAGAGGAAATGTCATGATTTGAAGGATTAGCTGGTAAATATTTATACTCACATTGTCAAATGTGTGAGGAAGGTTAATGTTTGGAACACCTGCATAAATTATTGTACAACTAAATTTTGACAGAAAACGAAATAAAGTATTTAGGCAGTAGCCTTGGAGAGCATGATGTTGTAGGGGTTAGTGATGCTACTCCCCAGGGCAAAGGTCTGAAGTTTGATCTTCATCTTCTGTTTCTGCACTCGTGGTGGTTGCATAGCATTGCCTAGTTGTCATATTTTTAGCTAGGTGGGTTCTTTCCAAAAATATACAATTAAGGCTGATGGTTCCCTGAAAGAAGTATCACTGATTAACACTTGTAAATGTGATCAAGAAAGAGCAATGTTTCCTAAACAACTGAAATTCAAACCTACAAAAATCACTTCAAAACCATTTGCAAACTACAGATTGTTTCATCACATTACTAAGTTGCTGTTGTAGCACCCAAGCCCAAATCACTTGTTCTAAACTGTTGTGATAACTTAAGCCATATTGGTAGTCACTGGTTCAAGTACTCATTAGTTGTTACATTTTTTACTAGCTTTTGTACAATTCAGTTGCTGCTGTATGTACATGATTGTAATTCTGGTACTTTGACTCATTGTTCCTCCTTGTGCTCTTATATATAGATTCCCTTCTGCAATTATTCTTCATTAGTACTCATTAGTACTCATAAGCCACGGTGGTGCAGCGGTAGTGTTGTCGCCTCACAGCAAGAGGTTCTCCCATTCATTTCTCAGCTGGAGCACCTTCTGTGTGGAGTCTGCATGTTCTCTCCGTGGTCGAGTGGCATTCGAAAGACATACGTGAATGGGCATGCCTTCGTTGAAGGTTGGGCGTCGGGCTGGCAACTCGGCATCATAAAAATTGACTGCCAATCATTAGCAGACCGGAGTTTCGCTGTGGTGACCCCTAACCAGGAAAAGCTGAAAGAAAAACAACAACAACAGTACTCCCTGTTTACACCAGTCACTATATATCATGAGCCTATACACAAATAGACTGTGTACATGTACATATAGCAGCAACCCTTACTTAGTACATAAGTAAGTAATTCAACCTTTTGTATATAAATCATTTTTCTCTCTTTGAATTCTATTTGTACTTCTAAAAATGCGATCTAAAGATGTAGATTGACACAATGTTTTCTTGTATGTAACTCATTTTTAGCTTTGAATTTTTGTTTGTATGTCAAATTATTATGTCTTCTAACATTGTATTGTGGAGCTTTTCTCCCCGGGCCTCCACTGAAAATGAGTTCTTTGGCCCAGTGGACCTCCCCGGTTACCAAACTGGAATAAATAAATACTATAGAAAACATAACTACAAAAAGGGGTCACAGAAAGGGATCTCTCAACTAGTGAGATGAAGTAACATATCTGGTAACATCTTACTCATAGTCACACACAGAGAGATGTACCACTCATCAAGCTGAGCAAAGACAGGGTGACAGTCTGTTCTCAAGTGAGAGGATCTACAAGGTCACTAGGGTTCTTCAGTCCCTTGACTCTAGATACACATGTGACCAGGTCATTACACATGTGGGAGTAAATGACTCGAGATGTACCTCTATGGATCATATAAAGGGAGACATGATAGAGATCTCAGAATATATATCTGAAATTGGTGTCAAACTAGTATTCATAGGACCAATGGATATTAAGATCATAGGAGGTTACTAGGCTATTGGCCCTGAGGCCCTTATATGCCTAGCCAAGAGTTTAGCCCATGTTTAGACACGTCATCACCCAAAGCCCCTGTCCAACAGGGACACAGGTGGAATCCCAGGAGTGTATTTTCTGTTTCCCATCCAGTTATCCAGGTTGCGCTTAAAAAGGGATAATGAGGTACTCTGCTTGACATGGAGAGGGAGTCTGTTCCACAGATGGGGGAGTCTCTGGGACACAAATCTGTCCTGCAACAAGTCCTGTTGATATCACAGACCAGGTTGAGGTCGCCAGTATGGGTTGCTCAAGTGGAGCTTGACTTGCGGATATGCAGCAGTCCCATCAAGGCGGGGTCTGAGATTGCTTTGTATGCCAGACAAAGGTCACCTCTGAGGAGTCTGTATGAAAATGAGTAGAGGGACAGGGCTTTTAGCCTATCTTTGTAGGGTAGATGTTTGAGGCCCTGGATTTTCCTGGGTTGGAACCTCTGTGGTCTCTCCAGCTGATGCATGTGCTTTGCGAGGTACATGCTGAAGGGGGCATCATACTCAATAATTGGCCTTATAAAGGAAGAATACAGGGATGTTATGACCTGTTTGTTCCTGGATGAGATACCCTTACTTATGAGGTGGGCCATGAAGAAACCTTTCCGTACAATGGAAGCAACATGGTGGTCAAAAGTCAGGTTGCTATCAACCCGGCTGCCCAAATCCTTCACTACTGATTGTGTACTTAGGACATTGCTATTAATGTGATAATATGTGGGGACGTCACTTTCCCCAAAGGGGACGATGATGCATTTTTTGGCATTCAGCTTGACGTCAGTGTTTTGGCACCAGTCATTTGGTTGGGTGAGACTCTCTTGGAGGATGACAGCACCCAGCTTGCAGTCATCTGCAAACTTGGTCAGCCATAACCCACTGGTTTTGGCCTGCACTTCAGAGAAGTATATCCCAAATAACAGAGGCCCCAAGTCTGATCCCTGGGGTACACTGCTTGTTATGGGTCTACTGCTTGAGGTTGCTTCCCCTATTTTGATTACGTGGGTTCTATCAATGAGCCAGTTTGCTACCCATCTGGTAACATATGAATTGATGCCTAGCTGAGAGAGTTTATCTACTATGTCTGAGCGGGGAATAGTGTTGAAGGCTTTGGCCAGGTCAAAGTAGGTGGTGTGCACCATCTTCCCCTCATCCATGGCTTTGGTGACTGTCTCAAAGAAGTTGACCAGATTTAACAGACATGACCTCCCCTTGACAAAACCAAACTGCGTGGTTTTGAGTGTTTGGAGGTTGCCAATGTCCATATTAATGAGGTCCATGATAATCTGTTCCATGGCCTTGCAGATCAGGCTAGTTAGGTTGATGTGTCTATAATTTCATGGATCGGTGGATGCTCCACCTTTGTGTAAAGGGATGACAGTGGCTGTCCTCTACTTGGCTGGGACAAAGCTGGTACTCAGGCTTTGGTTGAATAGGGTGCCTAATGGTGCTGCAAGTTCCTGCCTGAGTTCATGTAGGATGCAACCTGGGATGTTATTGGGTCCCACAAAAGTTGTATTTTTTCCTTTGAGAGGACAGTATTGAGCAGCATCCTACCATTACCAATAATGATGCAACATACAATCAAAAGATAATGTATTTTAATTATTGTCGTAACTACTGATGTCATTTTAAGGGGATCCAATATATATCTCAGCCTGAAAAGAGACAACAGACAACCTTATCTGCTTTGCTGGGAATGGCCTGCACCTCTCTCTGTATACTAGCCTTGGACTTTTTCTTACATCACAGTGCCTTTTTTAGGCAAGGTCAGTATCCTCAAATTATGCACATAGCCAAACAAGAAACGATAAAGGTAGCAATGCTCAAGGCAAGAAACCTAAACTAGATGATGCACTCCTTATAGGCATTCCTAACTTTCAAAAGTATAGATATCTGTGTAGTTACTGAAACATGGTTTCAAAATAGAAATAGTACCCTGCAGTTCACGGTTTCCAGCCTATGACTCTTTCAAACCTAACACTGGAAATATTGGTGTTATTGGACGGAGTTTGTCTGTACTCCTAAGAAGCCAGTTCATGTTCAGACTCTTAAAGCAGGGCAACAACCTTGAGTTCCTCCATATTCTTCATGGTAAATAAAACTCAGTACTATAGCTTAACCAACAACTCTACATCCTACATGCCACCTGCAGCCCATCAGGCTAACATCCTTCCCTATCAAACTTAACACTGTTCTCTTTGGAGACTTCCACTATCCTTCCATTAATTGGAAAATCTACACCATCACAAAAGTATGAACAAAGGTTCCTGAACTTCATTAATATCAGATCTTTAGACCAATTAGTTCAGGTCCCAACAAAGGGTTCAAAAATATTACACAAAATACTTACCTTAATACCCTCACCCAGTCAACACCTACAATTACCACATCAGTGGTCATATCTGGCCACTTTTCAGGGAGGGTGAAATTTGATTTACTATAAAACCCTTCTATCTTTAAAGACGACTTTAAGGTTAACCTACTCCAGCTAACTGAAGAAATGAACTGTAATCACCCTTCTCACTTCGATGACCCCATATTACACACTGTCACATTTGTGGATAATTTCTATGTCCACCTCAAAGCATGCATTGAGGTATTGGTCCCTATAAGACACAAATACAACACCAAATTCAGAAATAAACCCCTACAGTGGAACCCTAGTATAAACAAACTACAGTAAGAGGAAGAAACTCATAGTCCTCTAGAGAAAACTTAATACTCAATCATCTAGTGCAGAAATCACAAAGATAAAAAATAACTCAGAAGTTAAATCACATTCTCCAAAAGCGAGTATGGATTGAAAATTGCACCTGTGCTAAGGACAACCACAAAACCTTCTTCAGCTGTGTCAGAAACCTTAGAAGTAATGTCCAGTAATACTAGGAACCATAAATGTGACAACTACACATACTCTATCCCCTGAGGACATAGCAGACATGTCAGGTGATAAATTCATCTCAACGTTTACTCCACTATCTTCTCATAATGATCCCCAGCATATTAGCATACCTAAACCACATCCCTCTGATCACTTCCAAGCAAGTCAAGAGTGCTCTTTTCAAGGCCAAAAACCTAGCTCTGTGGGTCCTGATAATGTGCCAGACTGCCTTCTTGTCATCACTAGACACTGTCTCATAGATTGGTGAATAAGGTTATTCAGTCGCAGCCTCTCCCCTCGATTTATACTAAAGCTATGGAGAACGGCTGTATTCATTCCATCTACAAGGAAGGACTGATTACTGACCTTGGAAACTACATGTCTGTAACTCACCAGCCTTATCTGTAAAGCAACAGGAAGCATTCAAATGGAACTTATTAACAAGGACACAGACAGTCTACAAGCTCTGGATCCGCACCAGCTTTGTTTCTTTTTAAATGCAGATACTGCCTCCTGAACCTGGTGGATTTCTTTGAAAAAGTCACTTATGCATTAGATGCAGGCAAATTGGTTCATACTGCCATTCTAGACTTGCCCAAGGCCTTTGATACCATCCCACATTCTTCCATTATCAATAAGCTAATCAAATTAAACGTAAATGTGTATATCTGTTGGATAGCAAACTGTCTTACTGACAGAACCTGGTCAATTTGTGTTAGAGTTATGCTTTCATTGAAAAGGGTAGCTACCAATGTGATCCCTAGGGATCAATTCTTCGACCACTTCTTTTTGGTATTTCCATCTCTGATGTCAAGGCTGACTTCAAACTTAAAGCTGTTATAAACTCACCATCCAACTTCCAGAATCTCCAGGATAACTTAACATGTATTAACAAGTGCTGCCTAGACCTCAACTTTAAACTAAATGCCAAAAGATGCAGCATTATATCCTTTGCCAAACTTAGGAACCCATGCACATATCAGATAGGTAACACCCCCTTTGAAAATTGACTCATTCATTAGGCACCTCTGTGTTTTCACTGATAATGAACTATCCTTAGTTCACCATATATCCACTGTCATTTGGGAAACCCTTTTATTTAGCCAGAGTGATCATCAGGGGTATATCTTCTAGGTCTAAGGAAGTTATTACCCTTCTCTTTCCCTCCTTCATCAGCTCATAATAGACTATTACCGTCTTTGGTATGTACTTGCCTAAACACATGACCCAGCCTGAGAAACCGCAACGTTTCCTCAATAATACAGTTAACAGAAAATTTTTTGTGCTACAAAAATACCTTAACTCATTTAATCCTGAACAAGAAGCTAATTAACATCTTTGCGTCCTGAGGTCCTCTAAGCCAGGAAACCACTTGCTTCCTGAAAGCTTTTCTCCAAAATCTTCTACTGAAAACACACTTCATTAGATTTATTATACCTGGTAAATGAAGTGATTTCAAAAAAGGTAAAATTTGTTATTCCTTTGATTGACAATAGGCCATATAAAGGTATTAGTATCAAAGGTCTTTCTATAGATGTTGATTTTATATTGCAGATTTCTGAAAGAAAAGGGATATTTGGTTTGCCAAAAATACTAGCGTTATAATCAAACAAAAAGTTATATCTTTGCAAGTGTGCAAGTTAGATCCAAGATATCTTGAGAGAATTGTTCACCTATTCAGGAGCTTTCCAATAATGTATGTCAAGAGGGGATAGCATACTGTTTTTTTTATATAGCCAGGTCTCTGCAAATTATACATATAATAATTTCACAACATTTCAAAACAATATTAATCTACAAAACTATTTGTGTTAGATGTTTTGTATAAGGTAACACCATTTGTTAACCTATAGGGCACACAGCTTTTATGAAATTAAGGCAGTTATGAAAGTACAGGTAATAATCATAACTGCTTTACCAGAACATATATATTTCAGATTATCTTCACATTATCTAGGGATCTATTAGGGGTTGGGAGGGTGGCCTAATGGTTAAGGTGTTTGCCTTACAAACACAAGGTGCAGGGTTTGAGTCTCACAAGGGATAATTGGCTTAGCTTAAAATGGCTCGCAAGAGCAGTTAGCTTAGTACGAACCTATGAATCTACCACATTTTAATGCATATTTACTAACAACCACTGCTTGAATACAGCACCCCAAACATGACAATATCAGACTTTGTTTTTGCATTATTAATGTAGATGTAGAAATGTCTTATTTTTTTATAACATTTTGCAAATATTCCTTAATAACATAACTCCAGCTCTGCACATCCCATGCTGACAATTTAACTGCCATTCTTAGCAAACCATGTTTGTAGATGCCACCTTGTTGCCATAGTTTTATATATGTACCTTTACCAGGACTTTATTTATTTATTGACATTTGTTTACCTGGAAAGTCTGACTGGGCACAGATGCCCTTTTTCAGTGAAGGCCCAGGGAGAAAAGCTCTAAGGTACCATATTTAATGCAATCAATATTTAAAATAAATTTTATAAAGCAGTTTCAGTGAATACATAATATAATAGTTTAATAAAGTGGTTTACTATGGTAAGGTCGATCCGGCCTCTGTCAAATCCAATGTATCAAAATCCAGAGGCCAAATGCGACAATGTTGAACCTTGACATTGTCGAAGTACAAATCTCGCCCCCATCTCAACCCATGTTAAAGGCCATTCCAAAGTCGAAGTCGAGAGGTATTTCGACAATGTCGGAATTCGACATTGTCACTTTCACGGACATGGGTCGGTGATTCCATCATTCGACGGAAGCCGGATCAACCTTACCATAGTAAACCAATAAAGTTCATATTGATATTCACAAACATTAAATTTACAAGCTTTGTACTTAGACTTTGCAGATAGAAGAGTGGGGGGTTAGAAATACAATACAGTGTGGTATTAGAGGAGATAAGAAAGTCTGAGTGTTAACAGAGAAGCAGTGATAGAATAGTAATTTGGTTGTGCTAATTAGAAGTAGGTCTAGTAGTTTATGAAGTACAATAAAGTGAGCTATTAGAAGGGGATAAGCAGGTTAAGTGATTTGGTGCTTTAAAGAGAAGTATAAGAAAGGTGATGAAGTGTGTTAGAGAGCTATGCCCCAGATGAGGAGCAGGGGCAAAGCCAGAAGGCAGACAGGAAATCTTTTTGAAATAGTTTGAGAAAGTGAAGGTTGTGTGTGACAGACCTGATTGATATAGGAATTTTATTTCATGTTCTAGCTACTCTATTGGAAAAGATACTGATCCCAGCAACTCTGTATAAAATGCTTGTTTAATCTAAAAAATAAAAATAGTACAATGTATATAACAGATGAGCGCTTTCAAACCAAATGTGGTTCATCAGATCTAAAAACAAACTAACAAGCAGTGCTTAAATACAGTCAGGAAAGTTCAAAGTCACCTGGTCAAGTCACGTCACCTCAGCAAGGGTTTTAAAGGTACAGTGTATATAAAAAGTGTACCCACCCCTGTTAAAATGCAAGGTTTTTGTGATATAAAAAAATGAGACCACAATAAATAATTTCAAAACTTTCCCACCTTTAATGTGACCTATAACCTGTACAATTCAATTGAAAAACAAACAAGTCTGTTAAGGGAAAAAATATAAAAAATAAAAAACATACAATAAGCTGGTTGCATAAGTGTGCATACATCCTTAAATTAATACTTTGTTGAAGTACTTTTTGATTTAATTATGGTATTTAGTCTTCTTGGGTATTAGTCTATCAGCATGGTACATCTTGACTTGGCAATATTTGCCCACACTTCCTTGCAAAGGTGCTTCAAATCTGTCAGATTATGAGGGCATCTCTTGTCCACAGCCCTCTTCAGGTCACCCCACAGATTTTCTATTAGATTTAGGTCTGGGCTTTGGCTGGGCCATTCCAAGCCTTTATTTTTTTTTCTGGTGAAGCCATTCTTTTGTTGATTTGGATGTATGCTTGGGGTCATTGTTGTATTGAAAGGTGAAATTCCTCTTCATCTTCAGCTTTCTAGCAGACGCCTGAAGGTTTTGGGCCAAAAGTGACTGGTATTTGAAACTGTTAATAATTCCCTCCACCTTGACTAAAGCCCCAGTTCCATCTGAAGAAAAGCAACCCAAAGCATGATACTGCCACTACCATGCTTCAATGTGGGGAAGGTGTTCTTTTGGTGATGCAAACTGTTGTTTTTGTGCCAAACATACCTTTTGGAATTGTGGCCAAAAAGTTCAACCTTGGTCTCATCAGACCATAACACATTTTCCCACATGCTTTTTGGAGATGATGTATTGTTTTGCAAATTTTATCTTGGCCTGAATGTTTTTCTGTGTAAGAAAAGGCTACCATCGTGCAACCCTACCCCATATGGAGAATACGGGAGATTGTTGTCACATGTAGTACACAACCAGTACTTGCCAGAAATTCCTGCAGCTCCTTCAGTGTTGTTGTAGGTCTCTTGGCAGCCTCCCCGACTAGTTTTCATCTTGTCTTTTCATCAATTTTGAAGGGACATCCAGGTTTTTGCAACTATTGTGCCATGTTTTCTCTACATTTTAATGACTATCTTCACTGTGTTCCATGGTATATCCAATGCTGTGGAAATTTTTTGTACTCTTCTCCTGACTGATACCTTTCAACAGTGAGATCCCTTTGATGCTTTGCAAGCTCTCTATGTAGCTGAGTAAATGGCAGGAAAATCCTACTAGGACAGCTGAACTTTGTTTGGGGTTAATCAGAGTTTCTTTAAGTGATGGCAGGTGTGTACCCAAGAAGACTAAATGCTGTAATTACATCAAAAGGTGCTTCAACAAAGTATTAGTTTAAGGGTGTGCATACTTATGAAACCAGCTTATTGTATGTTTTTTATTTTTTATATTTTTCCCCTAACAGATTTGTTTTTTTTTCCAGTTGAATTGTACAGGTTATAGGTCACATTAAAGGTGGGAAAAGTTTTGAAATGATTTGTTGTGGTCTCATTTTTTATATCATAAAACCTGGCATTTTAACAGGGGTGTGTACACTTTTTGTATCCACTCTATATGCTTGTGTAAACCTTTCCCTTTGTCAGACTGTAAAATTAACATCCATTTAACTTATAAGCACTCTGTTTTTGTTTTAATATGACCTCCTCTGGCTCTTACATTCAGTAATTCCAAAACTAAAAACATAAAAGAGTGTTCAATACCAGTGTTACAAATATGGTTATATAAAGCATTCCTACTGTCACATCTGCTTATTTCATATAAGTGTTCCCTGATACAATTCCTCAACATTCATTTCATCTTACCAACATAGTGACATCCACATTGATCACAAACAGTCAAATAGACCAAGTTGCTACTAGGGCAGTCGGCACAGAAATTGAATTTAAAAGTACGCCCAGTGACAAGATGTAAAAAGTTAGCATCAGTTTGGATGTACTTACACATGCTACATAATCTGCATGGATATGTCTCTTTCTTAACTGAGATACAGGGTCCGTTGCTAACTAGAGGTTTGTAGCACAGCAGTTTATTATTCCAGTAGCAAATGTGTGGAACTTCACCAAGGAAGACCTTGCATCTGGCATCAGTAGTCAAAATATGTCAGTGCTTCCTAATGATGTCAGATAGGTCAAATGTCATTTGAATAGGTAACACACATTTTAAAATAATTTCTGTTATTATTCTGTCTTACCACAGTGTCAGTACTATAGTTTGAAAAATAGGGTCTAGCTGAATCATTTCTATGTGACAGAACCTCATGATGCACCATCCCTATCTCATCTTCAGAGTACCCCAGAGCGAAAGTCCTCACTCAAGCTATCAAAAGAGGAAAGCATATTCTCATCATTCATATTCAGTCTTGCATGTCTATAAAATTGCCCTTTCAGCACGTTATGCTTTACATACTTGGGATGCATACTCTGGTTGTGCAGTGTGTTAACTTTCTTGCATGGTTTTCTATAGAGCTGTGTATCAAAACCATCAGGGGTATTCAAGACACAAACATCAAGAAAATCTATCGAGGTTCAAGAATGCTTAAATGTGAACTTTAAAGATTAATGGTCTGATGTAAATAGTCCACAAACTCATTCAGGGTTTCTATTGAGCCAGTCCATACAAAGGACACATCATTCACAAAATGTACATAATGTGAGATGTACTGGAAAAAGAAGATATTTCTGCCTAGAACATATAGACACTCCCAATGTGTGAGCACCATCTTGGCATAGCTGTTTGCACACATAGTGCCCATGGCCACCCTGACCTTCTGATGGTAATAGCTGTCATGAAACATGAAAACAATATTACTAAGTATAATGTCAAGCAATGAACATATCCGGTGTATCTGATCTGTGGAATAATCAGAGTTCTTAGACAAAAACAGCCTAACAAAGTCTATTCCTCCCTCATTAGGAATTACAGTCAAAAAGGATAATACATCCAAAATCAAAGTAAATTTATTGTCATTTAGAAATACACACATGTAGCCTAAACAGCTCAGTTCTTGAGATTTCAAGGAAAGTGAAACAAGACGTACAAGTAGAGGAATAAACATAACTAACAAATACAATACTACTCCCAATGCATGAAAGAAAGAGGAGAGAGATTTACCAACATTCATATACAAAAATAATACCTTCCCCTGAGTTAAATTAACTACCATATTTAAAGTAATACAAAACACACTACAGATTGAAATGCCTAAGTTATTTATTTATTTATATTTATTTGTCATTTGTTAACCGGGTTAGTCCAACTAAGCCAGTGGCCCATTTTTAGTGGAGACCCAAGGAGAAAAGCTCCAGACAGTTATTACAAAGTTACATAAAGAAAAACATCTGACAATGTAGTTGTATGCAAACAATACAATAGTGTGCTTTACATGAGAACATCAGAAATTTACAAAAGGCCTGAGAATGAAGTTTACATAAACATTATAATAATGTGCATAACATGCAGTACAAAAGTTAAATCTTTTTTATCAACAAAAAGAGAAAGAGATGCCAGTGAGCTAAGGCATTTGCAATAGGCGGGTGTTAAAAGTGTGAGGTAGTAAGGTGGTAAGGTGAGATTTAAGTGGGATCATTGCAGTGACAGGTGTTGACATTTAGAAGAAAAATGTTAAGTTTGTATTTAGAGAGATTTATGTTAGAAATGATTTGGATGTTAAGAATGACTTTGTTCCATGCATGGGAAATACTATATTTGTAAAGAAGTTTACGAATGTTTTTGATGGGTTAATATTTGTCCAGAAGGAGATGGTCAGAGCTGTGGAGACTTCTGGGAGGGGTATAATGTGATATTAGTGAGGATAGAACAGGACTGGAAAGGGGTTTTAAGAGTAGAGTATGAGTCATTTGCAGCTGGGAGTGAAAGAGGTGCTGGGGAAGTCAAGTCACTGGAGTTGTTTTAGTGCATGGCAGTTATGACATTTGTAGGATTGGTTACTAGCAAATTTTGTAACACAATAGTATGATTGGCAGAGTTTAGCCAAAAAGGTAGACCTTAGATGTGAAAAGATGGGGGAGGCATGAAGTAGACACGGAAGGAGGAAGGCCTGAGCTAGTTTCTGCCTAGAGTAAGGGGCTACATATTTTTATGGCTGTAGGAGGATGCAGTACAGGAATTATGCAGTGGGTTTGTGAAAATATTAAAGAGGGGTTTGGAGGTTATTATCTAGAAGGTACTTAATAAGCTCTCTGTGAATAGATTTTTCAAGGAGTTTAGATAGCAGAGAGGGGATAGCAATAGGTCTGTAGTTGGATGGCTCATTGCTGTTACTTCCCTTGTGTAATGGAGTGATAAAGAATGATTTCCATATATCTGGGGCGGTGGATTCTTAAATAGATCTATTAATCAGGATAGAGATGAGCTAGGCTATTGAGTGAGTGGCTAATTTAAGAAAGTGGGGTGAGGCTGTCAGAAGAGGGGGAACATGGCTTCAGCTTAAGCAGAAGAGATTTGATGTAAAATGTTGGGATGGGGTTGAGTGTGAAAGAGGAAGTATTGGTGAAATGTGGAGTGGAGGATGTGTGTTTATTGTTCTGACCATTGTGGGTGAGTTTGTGAATAGATTCAATGAAGTATAAATTTAGAAGAATGGCAGTTTCAAGGGGGGGTTGTTAGGTTGGGGTTATTTGTCTAATGGGCATAAAAATGCCCCATTTGGTATGTACCTCTCAAGACATCTGCAACAATTGGAAAGGCCACAGAAATACCTCACTAAAAGAATCACAGGCCTAAAGCAGATGCCCTATGCTGACCCCCTTAAAAATCTCAAGCTATACTCTGTCACATATTGTCTACTCTGAGGCAATCTCTGCTTAACATACAAGGCCATGTCAAACCCAGAGCTGTTGGACATGCTACACTTAAAGAAATCCCAATCCCTCAAAGCCACATGCTCCAGGGATCTAAATCTTGTCATCACACTAAACAAAACATGCTGGAGAGATAGATTCCTGACCCAGAGGCTCCTCAGACTCTGAAACAGACTGCCCATACATGTCAAGCAGAGCGCCTCTTTGGCCCTCTTCAAAAGGAACCTTGATGATTGGATGGGGGAAAGGAAATTCACCCTGGGGATCACTTCAGTCACCCTGCTAGACAGGGGTCCAGGGAAGTAAATAGTGTGGGAAGAAATAGCCAGGGAATTGTTATGGCTAGGCTTGTATAGGCCCTAGGGCCAATAGCCTAGTTCCAACCTATGAACCTATGAACCTAATATTGCACTTGAGTGAATTAAATAATACTGGCTATGGATATAATAAATAAATATTACACTTACTTGGAATATATGTGAGTATATATTGCACAAATCAATAAAAATTGACTTATTATGTGTCCAGACCCCTGGGACTAGTCCCCAAGTTCAGAAGTCTAATCGCTGCATATATGGATTTGGATATGGATATATTGCATATGGATATGTATATTGAATTTAAAATGTTTGTTGATTGTCATGCCAAGTAGTTTTGTATGTGGGGTAACTTAAATCATAGTATTATTTAAGGAAGAAATGTTAAGTTTTTTTTTCATAGAAATGGGATTTTGAAAAAAAGAGAAGTAATTTTATTTGGGGGGATTTTGTAGCAGGTGATTATTCTGTAGCCAATGCTCAACAGAGTTAAAGGCTTTTTGAGTAATTCTCTGAATATTTATTAGGTTGTTGGAAATGCATATTAGCATAAAATAATCAGTGTATTGCATGAGAGATGCTTGTTGAGAGGATTTATATAAATTGTTAGTGAATATATGAAAGACAAGAGGGCTGAGAATGGAGCCCTGAGGCACAACAGTATTGACTGGAAGGAAGTGAGAAAAGGTGGAGAGCCATTTAACAGACCAGTATGTATCAGTTAAGTCGTTGTTAAACCATAGTAGTATGGGTTATGATAGGCCAAGAGAAGACAGTTGGTAGTGATGATTTTGTTGAGAGACTTAGATCAAAAGCCTTAGAGAGATCAAGCAATACAGAGGAAATAAGTTTGTCTTCATCTCTGGCTTTGCTAATAGCATTTGTGAAAGTTAATAAGGTTGTGGTAGTGCTATGAGCAGTTCTAAAGCCATGCTGTTTGACAGTCAGGAACTTTCCTGAAGAATATGTTGAAGAAGTTGTTTGGGAATGCATTCATCTAGAATTTTTGACAAAGGGGATATTATGACAAAAGGCCTGAGCTTGGTTATATCAGATGAGGTTCCTCCTTTACAAAGGTGGATGATGAAGAATTTTTTTTCATAAAGAAGGAACATGTGATTTTTTGATACATCTGTTAATTAGAAGAAACAGAGGATAGGCTATGGAACTGTCAGCCATCTTGAGGTATTCCGCTGGGAGATTATCTACTAAAAGAGAACAGGGTTTCATGTTAAGAAGCAGTGATTTGATGGAGGTTGTGATGGGTTTAGGGTGAAATAGGGGGTGTTTGCTGTCGGAGAAGAGGGCATGTCAGGATTGTTGGGAGGAAAATCTTTAGTAAAGGCAGTTATTATAGAGACAGTGTTATTTGGGGCAGGATTAGGAGTGGTGGATGTTTTAGGGTGGAGTACATTATTAATAGATGATGACCAGATTTTTTTAGGGTTGGAAGACTGATTTAGGAAGGGGTTATTGAAGTAGGTTGTCTTATCTGTGATAATCTGCCTTTTAGTACTATTACATAGTTTTTTAAATTGTTGTGAATTTTGGGGAGATCTATATTTTAACCATTCTTTCCAAGCCCTATGTCTTTCATACAATAAGTGTCTACTTTGAGTGGATAGCCAAGGATTATGATTATTCTTTATTCTTTTTGTTCTAGTTGGAGCCAAACTATTGAGGATTTTCAGGACAGGTGAGTTACATTTATGCACATTTTTCATCAAGTGGAATATTTTTCAGGATAGACCAGTTGAAGGAGTTTAGAATTCTGTTATATGTATCAGGGTTAAAATTAGTCAGGTTACAGGAAGTTCTAAGTAAGTATTATTTGACATGATGTGTACCGAGTCAGTTTGCACATACATGAATGTAATCACTAAGGGAATCAGAGAGGGTGCCACTGGGGACACACTTAGTGGAATTAGACACCGATATCCAGTCGGGAACTGAACCACTGTTTTTGGAATAGTTATAATGTGTGGGGAGGAAATGAGGTGAGTCAATTGAAATAGGTTTAGACTAGTTGATGGATATTTTGAGGAGGTAATCTGCCAATCAGTATTAACATCATCTAGGATTATCTTCTCATTAGAAATTGTATTTGAGATCCAGTTTAGGATGTTTTTTAGGATTGTAGCATTATTACTTGGGGGCATATAGAGTACTATTATGCATAGCTGCTCATGTTTATTTAGATTAAGATGAGAGATGAGGAGTTCAGCATCATGGAATTAGGCAATAGGTTTATTGTAAGGTCTGATTTCAATATAGTTGGGTATAGTAAAGCTACTCCACCACCTTTTTTGAATTCGATCAGCCCTGATGATATTATAACCATGGAGTGATATTTCAGAGTAATGCATATGGGGATTTATCCATGCTTCAGTTATGGCAAGAGTATTTGGTGTATTGTGGGAGATCCAAGCATGGAGTTGTGAAATTTTATTACAGATGCTACAAGTATTTATGGAAATGAATTTACACTGTTTGGATGAGTTTGAGATAGGTGGGTTGGGTTTTGATGGTTTTGGTGATGGTAGTGAGTTTCCTGTTTTGGAAGGAGAAGGGTGAACAGGGGGGTTAGCTTGGAATGAGTTTTTGAGGCTATTAGGGAGTCAGGATAGGAGGAGGGGCCAGGACTGGGATAAATATATCCACAGTGTGGTAAGAAAGAGAAAAATTTGTATATTTGGTAAGCATGTTTTGGTTTAACTTTAGCAGTTAGTTTTATTTCAGTGTGGTAGGTGTGAGGGTTTAGTAATTTGAATTTGAAGTAAAGATTGGATAAGTCTTTGTATATAATGGAAGCGACTAGTGGTGAAGTAGGGTGATTTGAATGTTTAGAGGTGGAGCACATAAATTAATCCTGAAAACAGCATTGACATCTAGAACAAGATCCAAGTAATAAATCAATTTGCTCTTCCTGTCCTAACTTATAGTTTTGGAATGATTGACTGGCCCCAAAAAGTGTTGGATAGATTGGATATTAAAACAAGAAGGATGTTTCATGCTTACCAAATGATTTATAAAAATCAGTGTATACCAAGATTATATATTCCCCGCTCTGAAGGAGGGATGGGCCTCCTTGAAATTGATTACATGTATAGATCTACAATCATGGGACTCCACACATATCTGCTGACCTCACAGGATCCAAATGTAGTGAAAGTTTTGAAACATGAGGAGAATAAATCTAAGATGACATCTCTGCTTAATTTAGCAGAAGCATATCGACATCAAGCAGGAATGGAAATTATACCAGAAGTAGATAAAAACCAGGCAGCAACTGAATGTACTAAAAAACAAAAGAAAGAATATAAGGTGAAGGACCAGATGAGAAGGCAAGAAATGTGGAAAAAAACATAAATATAGTTGCAAGTATATAAAACTTCTTGAAGAGCCTCATGTTGATCAAGAATGAACACAGGAATGGTTAAGGAGAGGAGAATTCACATCAAGAAATGAAAGGTTAATATTGGCAGCCCAAGATAGTGGGCTACATACACGCTGGTTTACAAAGTCCATTGAACATGTGTGAGAAACAGACATATGTAGGTTTTTTAAAACTGAATTGGAAACAGTCACACACCTTGTTGCTGGTTGTGATGCACTAATGGCAGAAGGACTGTATACTGAAAGGCATAATAATGTGGCGAGACCGTTACAATGGAGATTGTGCAAATATTATGGTATCGAAGTGGCTGAAAAACACTGGAAACGAGCCCCAAAGAATCATAGAAAATGATGAAGTTTATATCACATGGGATCACACAATACCAACAGTTCAAAAGATAGATGCTAGAAAACCGGATATAGTGGTCCATGAAAAGAAGGCAAAAGTAGCATTGATCATTGAAATTGCCACACCCAGTGGCTACAGTGTCTTGCGTACAAAGAGACACAAAGTTATAAAATACCTGGATCTGCAGGCAGAAATGAGAGCCACTTGGAAGAAAGATACCCAGACAGTTCCAGTAGTAGTAGGAGCAACTGGTCTTATAAATAAGAATTTACAATCATATTTAGATATGTTACCAATTCATGTAACACCGTACGAATTGCAGAAGGAGTCATTACTGGGCACATTGCAGGTGCTCAGAAGAGCACTGTTGGCTAACATCAAAGAGTAAAACAATACTAATTTCATGAACTTTAATTGTACTTTGACTTAGGAATGGGGTCCATTACCGTCATGGTATTAGAAACCCAAAAGTCTTGGAGAAATTAAAAAAGGGAGAAATGTTCACAAGATTGAGTGATGTCTGGTAAGTTGTGAAGTGATAAAAAGGAAGAGTAAGGATGCAGTAATATTTACAAGAAGCATGGTATGTAGCTTTATAGAGATATATGTCAGAGAAAGAAGAGCTACTAGAAAACATTGCTATGAATATAGGAGGGGTAGGAATAGATAGAAGAGTGAGGTGAATGGTGTAAGTTGTGATCACTGTTGTTAGCAAAGATAAGAGAGGAAAGAAAGTTAATGTACTTAAATGCAGACTGATGGTTTAGGAATTGTGTGTGTTACAGTTACAGTTTAACAGCAAGCAAACAGAGTGCAGGAAAGTTTGCATAGAGGAGTGGAACAAACTAAATTTGGCTAAAAGAGCAGCAACAAGAGTATATCCAATTATCTGAAGGTATGAAAGGACAGCCGGTAATATATAATTATTGTTTAAGGTTGTAAACATGGATTCTATGGTAGGACACTGTGCTGTCACTATTATTATAAGACAACAGGCAACAACAAGTAGACCAGCATTCCACTATAAGCCTTGAGTGAATAATATAGTGTCCCTAAACATCACAATAGTGTACATGGAGTTTCCCGTTGAAATGTACCTGTGTGACTGAGCTAAGAGCTCAGGATGTTTGAGACATAGTCAAACTTCTTTTGTTTTTGCTTTTTGGGTAACAGAAAGGATGGTGTTTCAGGGGAAAGAGGCTTGACTTTTAACTATGTCTGAGCTAAGAACTCAGGATATGTGAGAGTGAATGTTGCACAGACCTGAGCAGAAATTAGATTTTGAAAACAGTGATGAGCATACTCAGTTCAGCAGTACAGGGAAATTTCCTGTAAAGACAAGTATATTCTTAAAGGATACAAAACAGCTCTACTTTCCTGACAAACATAGCCGCGAAACCCTCGGCTGCGGGGATCCCCCAATTACCTCTGCGTGAATGAGGGCCCCCATCTAGCAGCCGTGGGTTGCTCTGACCATTACTGTTCTTCAGCTCAGCTCCTTGTAAACATCAACACAGTTCCCTGATGTCACTGTGAAAATCGGAACTGTGTTTCCATTTTTTTTTTTTTTATTCATTGGCAAGCTGCACTCAATCAGGTCCACTCAGTGAAACAAGGGATCTGACTGGCTGCAGCAGCCTTAGTTCTTGTTTTTTTTTTCTTTTTTAAAGTAGGAAGTGATGAAGCAAGGACCTGATTGGTCCTGGCAAAGCACTTTCTGTACAAACTGCCTTTAAAAAGGCACATGTAGGTAATAAGGATCGCTTCTCTTCATTTTAAACAGAGGAGTTTTCCTTAGCAGTATAGTATGGAGATTGAGCTGGGTTTGGACCAGCGAGAGGATGGGCTACATCAGAAAATGGATCAGCGGTGGATTCAAGGCTTTGGAGCGGTCGTGGTTATTGGAGAATACCCCTTTCAACTGTCCTTCTAAGGGCAATTTCTCAAAAGGTCTGAAAAACTATCCTTTTAAGGGCAATTTAAAAAGGACTGCAGTGGTCTGAGGAAAGCAAGCAGAGCAGGTGAGCCTTCAGTCATGAAGAGGGAGCAGAGTATTGGAAGCAGCCTTGGGTTTAGTTTAAACTTTATTTTTTGTGGGGGGGTGATTGTATTTTTTTTGTGCATATTTCTTGTGATAAGAGGTTTGGGGGTGAGGTTTGTGGTTGTAGCAATTTTATTTTGGTTTTGTATAGAGTTTTTGTGCTAAGAGATTTGGGGAGGTGAGGGCTGTGGTTGTATCAGTTTTATTTTGGGGCTGTGGTTGTACCAGTTTTATTTTGGTTTTGTGTAGTGCTCTGGTGGTAAGAGGGGGTGAGGGGCTGTGGTTTTACCCATTTTATTTCACTTGTGTGGCATTCTTGTGCTATGAGGATTGGGGAGGTGAGGATGGGTTTTACCAGTTTTAATTTGCTTTTGTGTAGAGTTCTTGTGCTAAGAGGATGGGGTGGGGGGTGAGGGGCTGTGGTTGTACCAGTTTTACTTTACTTATTTTACATTTGTTTACTGTATAGCCTGACTGGGATAGAACCCATTTTCAGTGGAGGTCCAGGGAGAAACGCTTATCTTAGTACACAAGTGCTAGAAATATGTAAAATAAGTTTTGTTTATCTGTTTGTATGAGGGACAAAAAAAGGGAATGTGAGATGTAATATACATTTCATTTTGATTGCTAGTTGGTTAGGAGAGTGTGTGAGTTAGCTATTGGGGGCAAGAGGTAGAGATGGCTCATTATATTTTATGGTAGTATCTATGTTGTATATATAAAAGGTAGAGAGAATGGGATAGGGGTGTCGAAAAGGAGTTGAGATAAATAATGGAGCAGATAAGGATATTGTAGCTGGCTAGAGCAAGGATAGCTGGACAGTCTTGTGAAGTGATGTCTAAGTGAATAGTTTTAGGCGTATTGGGTAAGTGGTGAAGATTAGCTTATTTCAGCCTGGATTGGGACATGACCTGTTGCATGGTAGATGTGACACAAGTGTATCAGCATCAGCATATTGGATTGTTGGTGCTAGGGATGTGGCGGTATTGAGGTTGATAATAAATCCACTAAACTGAAGTGGACTAAGGATGGAGCCTTATAAGACTCCTAATGTGACTGGGAGTAGAGGAGAGTAGATCCTGGATCAATTTTTTTGGCTGTTTCTGACCTTTTAGGTAGCTTTGGAACCAGTGGAGGGCTAGGGTGATGAGATTAATGTTGGCAAGAGTAGCTAGTAGTTTGTTGAGAGACTGTGTCAAAGGCCTTTAACAAATCGAGAATGACAGATGATCCTATTTTACCTTCATTTCTAAATTGATAGTGTTGGTATAACTGAGGAGGGCAGTTGCAGCATGAGGCCTGAAGCCATGTTGAGATTTGGCAAGTAAATTATTGGTTGTGACATATTGTTAGAAGCTGAAAATAAATGTGTCCCTCTAGGAGTTTAACTAGTGGGGAAAGAGTTGCTCTGGCCTGGCCTATAATTTGTAAGTTATGTCAAGTTTCTACCTTTGTGCAAGGATATAATGTGTAATATTTTCCTGATGGTTGGGATGTATTTCTCAGTAATGGATCCATTAAGTGTTCAGAATAAGAACTGGTTTCAGCTGCTATTTTTTGGTAAATTATCAGCTGAATTTGCAGTAGGTTTTGAGTGTTGTACAAGTTTTTCATACACTGTTCTGCTATCTAGGTTTACAGTACTGTTTTAAACTTTCCCTGATGTTCTGCAATTTTTTGGCTGTTTGAATTATGCTGAGAGGTTAGAAGGGTGATTGGGCCTGTACATTGTTTAAAATGCCTAATGTTGGGAGGGTAGTTAGCGGCTGTGAGAATGTTGCTGAAGGTATAGATGTTTTGAATGTATACTAATGCAAACCCTGTTACACTACTATTGTGTATAACCGCAATATTCAACTCACTGATGCAATGACTGCAATTTTTTATTGTCCGTAATTAATGTGTTGAAAGGTTGGGAGTGTGGTTAGTGCCTGTGAGAATGTTGCAGTGGTCAATGTTTGCCTGGAGTTTTTTTTAATGGGGGGTCACTTACTCTATAAGCACATTGGTAATGCTATGCCTTTAGGGTTTTTTTTCACTTCATCAAGAATTATTGTGCTGATACTTTGGGGGGGGGTGAGAATTCCACAGAATGTGCTGATAACTTAATGCATGCTAATACAAACACTGTTCTGCTGTCTAGTTTTATAGTATTGTTTAACTATCCCTGATGTTACACCTTGTTCTGCAGTTATATTTGGCCGTTTGAATTATGCTGTTTGGAGGTTGATGGGGCCTGTAGATTTTTTAAAATGACTAATGTTGGGAGGGTAGTTAGCAGCTGTGAGAATGTTGCAGAAGGTGCAGATGTTTGAATGTATGTTAATGCAAACTCTGTTATGCTACTATTGTGTATACCAACAATGTACTACTGATGCAATGACTTAACTTTTTTTGTTGTCCATAGTTATTGTGTTGAAAGGTTTGGAGTGTGGTTAGGGTGTGTGAGAATGTTGCAGTGTCCATTGTTTGTCTGGAGCTTTTTTAATGTGGGGCCACATACTGTATACACACATTGTTAATGCTACACCTTTGTTTTCACTTCATCCAGAATGTACCTAGACTTTGGGGGGGATGAGAATTTTGCAGAGTATACTGATATCTTAATGCATGCTAATGCAAACACTGTTCTGCTGTCTAGGTTTATAGTCCTGTTTAACGATCCCTGATGTTACACCTTGTTCTGCAGTTATATTTGGCTGTTTGAATTATGCTATTTGGAGGTTGATGGGGCCTGTAGATTGTTTAAAATGACTAATGCTGGGAGGATAGTTAGCGGCTGTGAGAATGTTGCAGTGTTCAATGTTTTCCTGGAATTTTTTTAATGTGGGGCCACATACTGTATACGCACATTGTTAATGTTACAAATTTGTTTTCACTTCATCCAAAATTGTGCAGAGATGGGGGGGGGCATGGGGAATTCTTCAGAATGTACTGATATCTTAATGCATGCTAATGCAAATGCTGTTCTGCTATCTAGGTTTATAATACTATTTAACTATCCCTGATGTTACACCTTGTTGCAATGACTTAAATTTTTTTGTTGCCCGTAGTTATTGTGTTGAAAGTTTGGGAGTGTGGTTAGGGCCTGTGAGAATGTTGCAGTGTTCATTGTTTGCCTGGAGTTTTTTTAATGGGGGGGTCATGGACTGTATAAACACATTGTTAATGCTACGTCTTTCTGTTTTCACTTCATCCAGAATTGTGCTGAGACTTTGGGGGGGGGGGGGGTGAGAATTCTGCAGAATGTACTGATAACTTAATATGCTAATCCAAACACTGTTCTACTGTCTAGGTTTATAGTCTTGTTTAACTATCCCTGATGTTACAGCTTGTTCTGCAGTTATTTTTGGCTGTTTGAATTATGCTATTTGGAGGTTGATGGGGTCTATACATTGTTTAAAATGCTTAATGTTGGGAGGGTAGTTAGCGGCTGTGAGAATGTAGCAGTGTCCATTGTTTGCCTGGAGTTTTTTTAATGTGGGGCCACATACTGTATGCACACATTGTTAATGCTACGCCTTTGTTTTTTGTTTTCACTTTATCCATATTTATTGTGCAGAGACTGTGGGGGTGGGGTTGAGAATTTCGCAGAATATACTGATGTCTTAATGCATACTACTGCAAACACTGCTCTGCTATCTAACTTAATGTTTTAAACTATCCATGATGTTACGCATTCTTCCACAGTTATTTTTGGCTGTCTGAATTATGTTGACAGGTTAGGAGGTTGATTGGGCCTGCGAGAATGTGCACAATGTCCAGATGTTTTTGGTTTTTGGTCTGTTCTCTCTCACAAAATGATTGCATAGCACAATGTGGTGGGTTGAGGCTAATAGCAAAAATGGACTTCATGCCTCATATCCTCCATGTAATGCATGGTACATTCCCTGGCTTTATGCTTTTGTACACAGGTCCTGTGCTGGGGGGGGGGTCTCCTGATGTGTATGCCACTTCTACATCCCTCACAAATGAGTTTTTTTTAGCAAATCCATGATTTTACTGCTTTGTTCAACCAATGATTTTGGTTTGTTCAAGTGTGCCAAGAGATTGAGAGGTAGTGGGCAGGTGTAGTCTTTTTTTTTGCACTATAACATTTCTCTTGCCTCATAGTTTGGTGTGTTCCCCTTCAGACTTGTGCCTCTCCTAGTCATTAGTTCTTTCTGACTTTAGTCTGTTCCAGAGAACTTGTAATATCAATATCTTACATTGTTTGGGGCCTCTTCACATGTTTGGGGGGGTGAAAGGGGAAGAATTGTATAGAAGAAGCTGAAGTTTACTGCCAGTGTTAGCTATTTAACATAAACTGTAACTTGGGCCTTTCTCATTACTTTTTTGTGCCTACTGGTTAGTCATTCTTCAGTCTTCCTGCCTGCGGTGCAATTAGTGACTGATGTCAATGCAAGTCATTATGCAATATGTAATTTGTAATGCACTTCAATTGTGCCTATTGCCTATGTTAGTTTTTCACTACTGGTTTCTGTTACTCAGCAGTTCTTCAGCCTATGGTACCATACTGCGTACTGTATAGCTTGTTTATGAACAGCGTTCAGTATTAGATTGCTCATTCTTTTGTGCAAAGTAATGTGACTTTGGAACCTAATCCATTTTTCTGGTTTATATGGCTGTTTTTTTGCCTACTGCTTTGTTTCTCTTCAGTTCTGCCTACAGTGTAATACCAACCATAGAATGTGTTCGGAATGCTAACGTTTGTCATTATGCAGTCCGGGTAGGTCAGAGAATGTTGCATAACATGTACCTGAAGTGTAGTACTTTTTACTAACAGTATAACAAAAGGATCCAATGTCTGCATGTGTAGTAATTCTGCTTTACTTCCATTCCAGTTAGAGATGAAGCGTAAATATTTGTCAGGAGCAGCAAAACGAAAGCTTCAGCAGCAGAGAAATGAGGATGCAAAGAGACTGGGTTCCATTATGAAATTTTTCTGTGGGTCATCAGACAGGGGAGACTCAGGAAAAAGTCTGCCTTCAGGACAAAACAATGGTTCTGTATTACAGTCTGCCCACTGTGAGGCCAGCATCCTTCCGATAGAAAGTGACCACTCTCTTGCGTCTACACCACAGGCTACTTCCTGTGGACCTACAGTCATTACCCTGGGTGAAAGCACGTCAGCAAATGCAGATTCAACTGTAGAAGTGTTGTCTGGATCACCAGACTTTGATACAGAAGGAGCCCATACTTCCGTAGTGACAGATGTGGCCTATGACTTGCAGGGAGTGTCTGGTATATCTTTTGAGGATCTAGGAACTTGGCCAGACTTGATAAGGGATGAGTTTTGGGTAGCTGCAATTCAGCATGGACCTGTACAACTGGTGTTGCCACAGTTCCCAGTCAATGAGCAGAAAAGAAGATTTACATCGGAGAATTATTTCCATGTGCTGCCTAATGGAGAGAGAGCAAAACACACTTGGCTGACATATTCAGTCTCAAAGGATGCACTGTTTTGCTTTGCATGCAAATTGTTTGGACATTCTAAACATCTTCTCAGGTCAGGTGGTTACAGAGCATGGAGAGAGATGTCTAAAGATTTATACAGCCATGACAGAGCACTGGAACCATATGGCATGCATGCTGAAGTGGAAGGAACTGTAAAATAGAATAAAGAGTAGGCAGACTATGGACGATAAGAGACAAGCAGTGGCTAAAAAGGAGATAACTCACTGGCATGGTGTGTTAGAATGCATTATTGCTATTGTCCAATACTTGGCAGAATGGAACGTGGCATTCCGTGGTACAAGTGATGCCCTGGACACCTATGACAATGGCAATTTCTTAGGCCAAGTGCAACTTTTGTCACAGTTTGATTCTGTCATGGCTGAACATTTGTGTCGTATTCAGAATAAAGAGGTAATGGAAACACGAAAGGCAACAACTGTAAAACAGAATACCAGGACCAGCAATGAACAACTAGGAGTATTTAATAAAACATCCACCGACTAAGCGCTTTCACCTAAAAAGGCATCATCAGAGTCGGTTAGTACTCAACAAGTAACATATATATATAACAATTAAGACATAATAATTAATGACATCACATTTGAATGCACCAATGAGCCAAAACACTGCTTCAGACCATTTAAAAAGACAATACCTAGTTTGTAAAAATGAAAATGAAAATGAATACAAAAGCAAAACCACTAGAAAATAAGTAACAACCATTCTACACATACTTTACCCCCTAATCACAAACCAAATAATCATTATAATAGTTAAAAACATGTGAATATATGACCATCTTATAAACTTTGAATAAATAACATTGTAAACAAAGCAATGCATGCAACATAATACAATTTCCCATTTAATTATATACAACTTGCTTTTTGTTTTAAGACTGGTTTGATAGATATATAATCATTAATGCCAGGAAACCTCGTGGCATTGAGCCTCACCTGCCATTCAACTTCTAATAAGGCCACCTTGTTACCTACATCACCCCCTTGATCTTCATAGATTCTATCTATAACAAAAAACAAGAATTTTTTGAATACCTTACATTGACAACTGTGTAAAAACAGGGCATTGTGTAAATCTTTATTTTTTTATACTACGTATATGCTCACTTATTCGATCACGCAGTCTACGTGTGGTCATCCCCACGTAGAATGCGTCACATGTAATACATGAAGCTACATAAACTAAATTCTTTGTATTACAATTACACAAGCCTGGGCAGGGTATTGTGCGGTCAAATCATTTTATAACTAAATGTGTACTCTCACTGATAAACCTACAATGTCTACAATTACCACACTTAGACATTTTAGATTTCCTAACTCTAGGTACTTTCTCCATAATTGTTTTTAAATTTTCACCTTTACTAAACACAATCCTAGGTGTTTTCCCAATAATATCCTTAGTAGCATTATCCAAACAATAGTTCCAAACTTCCCGTACTTATGTTGCAATTACAGTGGCTTTCTCATTGTATCTGAGAATGAGACATGTCTTCTCCTTCCCCATACTTTTGTCAATGTTTTCCAAATCCAAATTATTCGTCATACATACATTACTTCTCAATTTAGGCGAAAAAACAGTATTCCTTTTCCTGACCACTTCCTTTTTCACCTTCAATAATAGTTTAAGTGGATACCCCCTATCCATTAACATATCTACAAGTTTAAACATTTCCTGTTTGAATAGGGTTTCATCACTAATTAGCCTAGATAGCCGTACCATCTGTCCTTTCGCCACCCCTCTTTTTTGATAATGGGGGTGGCAACTGGAATAATGTAAAAGGGAATTGGAATAACTGTCTTTCCTATATAATGTACTAGCCAGCCCTTCACCATCCTTGAAAATGGTCAAATCCAGATAATTCACTTTATCAACACTACATGCATAGGTAAATTTCAAAAAACTTGTGGAAGAGTTTAGATATTCAACAAACTCATTAACACTACTCTCATCCCCATCCCACAAGATAAGTAAATCATCAAGAAACCTGTTGTAGAGCACTACTTTCACCCAAAATCTTGATTGAAAAATACAAGCTCTCTCCCATGCCAATAGTACAAGGTTTGCAAAAACTGGCGCACAACGTGCACCCATGGCTACTCCAGAACACTGCTGATACATTTCACCTTCAAATTTGATGAAGTTATTTTTCAAAATAGTTTCCATCAAATCACGTGTGAGGTTGATCTTACTTTTATCAAAACTAGGACTAAGCAATAAACTTTCACGAAACATTTCCATGCCCTCACTATGTGGAATGACCGAAAACAAATTAACAACATCAATTGTTAGAAAACAAAAAGTCCTATTACACTTGCCTATAGCCTTCAGCCTCTCCAGACAGTGCCACGAATCCTTGATGATGTGGACTACATCACTAGTAGTAGTTTTACAAACTTCATCAACAAAGGCTGCAAGGGGCTCAGTCTTAGAGCCCCTAGCTGATACAATTGGCCTGAATTGTAGCCGTTCTAACCCCTTGTGCACCTTCGGTATACCAAAGATGCTTGGGGTAACAGGATGTTTGACTGAAAGAAAATCAAATTCCGATTCTGTAATCTCACCTTGAAATAGAGCATCTAACAAATACAAGTCAATTCTTCTGTAGGCCACATTCATTTCATTGACCGATACCCTTGTATATGTACTACAATCTTCGAGCAAACCCATCATGGATGTAGAATAATCAATTTGATTCATCAAAACCATTCCCCCACCTTTATCTGGTCTCATACATCTAATACTATTCGATGATTTAAGTTCTTTAAGAACCCCCTCTCAATAGGGGTAAGGTTATCAGAACTAGTATCCCTCCTACTACATATTCTTCTAACCTCAAACTCCATAAATCTTTCCAAAACTGAAATTTCATTGTTGCTAGGTGGTATGAATGTACTTTTCCTTCTTACATTAGAACCATGATTATTACAATTCAATGAAGAAATGTCCTTTTTATCATGAAAATACATCTCCAGGTTTAATCTCCTCATGAACAGTTTAATATTAATCAAAACCTGGGATACATCTAGTCTAAAACTGGGTACAAAACTAGTCCCTTTAGTAAACAATTGAAAGTGCACATCCCCTACTACCATGTCAGTGTAATTGTAAATAAAAAAACCTTGCTGTTTAATAATTTTACACTCAGCACATGAACCTGTCGAAGCAACACTTGTGTAACCAACAATATCTTCATGTTTGTTACAAATGTTGTCACTAACACAAAAAGTGATACTTGTTCATGTAAATTACTTGTAACATCAAAATTGCCCACATTACAATCATTAAGTTCAACTAAATGGTTGTTGTTGTTACAAATGGCAGCATCCTGTAATGCCATACATTCATTGCAAAAAGCACCCCCCCCCATTGTTAACACACGTTAAAATATCAGCAGGCCTTGGCTCAACACATACAATATTACAACAATTATTTAAATTAGTGGAAGTCACTAAAATCTCCTCATTTGGTAGCCTCTTTGGCTGCCCTCCATGAATCTGTCCACCCTCGTGGATCTCTGATCTTTGTTCCTTAGTCTCTCCGACCTGCGAGGTCCCGGTACCTGCTCCAAAAAAACTTCCTCTTCAAAAACAATATCCTGCAATCCAGTTTTTGCCATCTCAGATGCACTTGCATTGCCAGAAACCAATCTCACCTGCCCCCCCTCCCCTTGAAAAAATTGGCTGCCAACACGATTATGTTGCAATTTGTTACCTGGAGGGTAAGCAGTGTGATTTTGATAATCAGTTCTGTCCCTTGTTAACTTTTTTTGTTTCAAGGCCTTATTTTTAGTCACAAATGCTTCCAAGTTCCTAAGAACCCTTTGAAATTTTGCCTCATATTGAAAAAATATCAAGTCAGAAGTGATACTATCATGTAATTTGCAAATGTCACTCCGCAATGCTGCTAATCTAACCCCATTGTTCTTGATGATAATATCTAACATTTCTAACCCCGTTTTATCAAACAGGGTTATCAGATCAGAGAAGGCTCCGCTACCTTCCTCAATGCCCATCGGTAACTTCCACAACCGGAGCCCCTTAGGCACTTGTTTTAGTGCCTTAGATTGCTCCAGAAACAAATTGTCAAGTTGCAGTGCCCTATACTTGACACAGAGCTTGTCATACCTTGTAATCTGCTCTTCCAGGCCACAAAAACTGGCAGACTGCAAGTCCGAGTGAAAAAAAACATTTTCATCAACAGAAAATACCGGTGCCTCCAACCATGACTGCAAATCATGTCCTTGCCTTCCACTCGGCGCTTCACCCGACAATGCACATCTGGCAGGTCGACCCCGATTGGTTGAGGTGGTACTGACACCACAAGACTCCCTCCGATTGGTCCCAAGAACAGGCACACCGGAATTCAGAACTCCCCGAGCAGCCGAAACACCGGACAAACAAAAACCCGTTGTTTCCTTCGATTTGGAAACAACATCAGCAAAAGAATCTGAAATATTACAATTTTGCCGTGGTGGAATAGAATTGGCCGTATTAACTGGGGAATGGAGAGTGAATAGTTCTACTTGTGTGTCAGTGGGACTGACACACACCGTATCTCCATCCTTACCGCTATCTTTCTCATAGGTCTTTAAAAGCTTGTGAACAGCTAGAGACAGTTCCTTTAAAGCAATCTCCATGGTCCTCGTTAAGCCCCAAAATCCTGAAAACAGTGTCGCCACACACAAGAAAGAATAAACAGGATAAGCAACCCCACAAAAGGGCACTGCACTAAAAACAGGAAACACGAAAGGCAACAACTGTAAAACAGAATACCAGGACCAGCAATGAACAACTAGGAGTATTTAATAAAACATCCACCGACTAAGCGCTTTCACCTAAAAAGGCATCATCAGAGTCGGTTAGTACTCAACAAGTAACATATATATATAACAATTAAGACATAATAATTAATGACATCACATTTGAATGCACCAATGAGCCAAAACACTGCTTCAGACCATTTAAAAAGACAATACCTAGTTTGTAAAAATGAAAATGAAAATGAATACAAAAATAAAACCACTAGAAAATAAGAAAAAAACATTCTACACATACTTTACCCCCTAATCACAAACCAAATAATCATTATAATAGTTAAAAACATGTGAATATATGACCATCTTATAAACTTTGAATAAATAACATTGTAAACAAAGCAATGCATGCAACATAATACAATTTCCCATTTAATTATATACAACTTGCTTTTTGTTTTAAGACTGGTTTGATAGATATATAATCATTAATGCCAGGAAACCTCGTGGCATTGAGCCTCACCTGCCATTCAAATTCTAATAAGGCCACCTTGTTACCTACATCACCCCCTTGATCTTCATAGATTCTATCTATAACAAAAAACAAGAATTTTTTGAATACCTTACATTGACAACTGTGTAAAAACAGGGCATTGTGTAAATCTTTATTTTTTATACTACGTATATGCTCACTTATTCGATCACGCAGTCTACGTGTGGTCATCCCCGTAGAATGCGTCACATGTAATACATGAAGCTACATAAACTAAATTCTTTGTATTACAATTACACAAGCCTGGGCAGGGTATTGTGCAGTCAAATCCTTTTATAACTAAATGTGTACCCTCACTGATAAACCTACAATGTCTACAATTACCACACTTAGACATTTTAGATTTCCTAACTCTAGGTACTTTCTCCATAATTGTTTTTAAATTTTCACCTTTACTAAACACAATCCTAGGTGTTTTCCCAATAATATCCTTAGTAGCATTATCCAAACAATAGTTCCAAACTTCCCGTACTGATGTTGCAATTACAGTGGCTTTCTCATTGTATTTGAGAATGAGACATGTCTTCTCCTTCCCCATACTTTTGTCAATGTTTTCCAAAACCAAATAATTCGTCATACATACAATAGTTCTCAATTTAGGCGAAAAAACAGTATTCCTTTTCCTGACCACTTCCTTTTTCACCTTCAATAATAGTTTAAGTGGATACCCCCTATCCATTAACATATCTACAAGTTTAAACATTTCCTGTTTGAATAGGGTTTCATCACTAATTAGCCTAGATAGCCGTACCATCTGTCCTTTTGCCACCCCTCTTTTTTGATAATGGGGGTGGCAAGTGGAATAATGTAAAAAGGAATTGGAATAACTGTGTTTCCTATATAATGTACTAGCCAGCCCTTCACCATCCTTGAAAATGGTCAAATCCAGATAATTCACTTTATCAACACTACATGCATAGGTAAATTTCAAAAAACTTGTGGAAGAGTTTAGATATTCAACAAACTCATTAATGCTACTCTCATCCCCATCCCACAAGATAAGTAAATCATCAAGAAACCTGTTGTAGAGCACTACTTTCACCCAAAATCTTGATTGAAAAATAAGCTCTCCATGCCAATAGTACAAGGTTTGCAAAACTGGCGATAACGCACCACCCATGGCTACTCCAGAACACTGCTGATACATTTCACCTTCAAATTTGATGAAGTTATTTTTCAAAATAGTTTCCATCAAATCACGTGTGAGGTTGATCTTACTTTTATCAAAGCTAGGACTAAGCAATAAACTTTCACGAAACATTTCCATGCCCTCACTATGTGGAATGACCGAAAACAAATTAACAACATCAATTGTTAGAAAACAAAAAGTCCTATTACACTTGCCTATAGCCTTCAGCCTCTCCAGACAGTGCCACGAATCCTTGATGATGTGGACTACATCACTAGTAGTTTTACAAACTTCATCAACAAAGGCTGCAAGGGGCTCAGTCTTGGAGCCCCTAGCTGATACAATTGGCCTGAATTGTAGCTGTTCTAACCCCTTGTGCACCTTCGGTATACCAAAGATGCTTGGGGTAACAGGATGTTTGACTGAAAGAAAATCAAATTCCGATTCTGTAATCTCACCTTGAAATAGAGCATCTAACATATTCAGTCTCAAAGGATGCACTGTTTTGCTTTGCATGCAAATTGTTTGGACATTCTAAACATCTTCTCAGGTCAGGTGGCTACAGAGCATGGAGAGAGATGTCTAAAGATTTATACAGCCATTACTGAGCACTGGAACCATATGGCATGCATGCTGAAGTGGAAGGAACTGTAAAATAGAATAAAGAGTAGGCAGACTATGGACGATAAGAGACAAGTAGTGGCTAAAAAGGAGATAACTCACTGGCATGGTGTGTTAGAATGCATTATTGCTATTGTCCAATATTTGGCAGAATGGAACATGGCATTCCGTGGTACAAGTGATGCCCTGGACACCTATGACAATGGCAATTTCTTAGGCCAAGTGCAACTTTTGTCACAGTTTGATTCTGTCATGGCTGAACATTTGCGTCGTATTCAGAATAAAGAGGTAATGGATCACTATCTTGGGAAAGACATACAGAATGAAGTTATCCAGATGACTGCAAATGCTATTTTAAGGACCATTGTAGGGAAGGTGAAGGACACTAGGCACTTTTCTGTGATTCTTGATTGCATGCCAGGCATCAGCAATCAAGAGCAAATGACTACAGTAGTTAGGTATGTGGATATTTCAAGGAGTGCAGCCACAGTTGAGGAACATATTCTGGGATTTGTGCCTGGGAATGAGACAACTGGGGCAGGACCTACAGAAGCACTTCTTCAGTCTCTTCAAAATCATCAACTGGACATTAACAGCTGTCGAGGACAAGGATACAACAATGGCATCAACATGAAGGGGAAATGAGCTGGAGTGCAGGCCCGGATAAAACAGATGAATTCAAGGGCTTTTTAGATGCTACGTGCCTGCCATAATTTAAATTTTATAGTTAGTAATTCATTACTACAGGCAGTATCTTTGGATGTCTGCAGAACAGTTACGTACTCTGTTCAGCATCAACAAGCTGATGGGAGATCTTGAAATGGCAAACAAATGTCACTGAGAAGCCACTGTCAGAGACTCACTGAGAATGCAGGATAGGGTCTATATTAGAAGATTGAATATTTAGGTGATCGAACACCTAAACATCGATCTTCTAATATTGAGAGCAAAAAATGGTAAATGGCTGATTTAACGCAGGGAAAGATTTTTCTTGGCCGTTCACTGGATTTTGCCATTTCCTACACTGTAGAGTGATCTCGGAGTTGATATATTTATTTAGGGGGGTGTAGGAGGCACAGCCCCCCACGTCAGGTGTGTGGGGGGTGAACCCCCCTCACTTACTTTGGATGTGAAGTTTTGTTTTGTTTTAGTGGCCAAAGGACGTGTTTCCCTGGGACATTCACCATTTTCAGATTCGATATTATAAGATCAGTGTTTAGGTGTTTGATGACCCAAACATTCAATATTCTAATATAGACCCACAGGATAGACTCTGTCAAGGCAGTAAGATTTCAGTTGAAGGGAGTCATTGAAGTATTACAGGAGATAGGTCAAGCAGTACGTACAAACCATGCTGCAACATATCAACAACCATGGGCACTGTGCTCAGAACTTATGTCATACCAGTTCATTGTATGTTTAGTGGTTTGGTATGATGTGCTGACAGAGGTAAATCGTGCAAGCAAAGTTCTGCAGAGTCCATCTGTTGATATTTTGACATGTGTCAATGTGCTGACATCAACTATGGACATGCTGAAGAATTACAGAGAGACAGGATTTCAACATGCCATGGGTGAAGCCTCCAAGATAGTGGAAGAATTGGATGTTGGCACCACATTTCAAGAAAAGAGGCAGAGAAAAGTAAAGCAGTTCTTTGATTATGAAGGAGAAGATGAGACTGTACAGGATCCAGTGGTAAAACTATGTGTAGAGTTCTTCAATGTGCTGCTGGACGCAACAATACAATCATTTACTGACCGGTTTGAGCAGCTTTCATAGTTTAACAAAGCCTTTGGATTTTTATCAAATATTAAAGCCTTGAGTGGAATTGCAGAAGACACATTGCTCCAACACTGCAAGGCTCTGAAAGAACAACTGACTGACAGGATAAGTGGCAACTGTGACATCGATGACTCTGACCTTGGAGTCAGATGGACATGAACTGAAAAGCCTTTCTCAAATGATTGATAATGAATCATCACCACTGACTGTGTTACATTTCTGTGTTACATTTCCACATTCGCAACCACTTGCAAGACATACATATAAATACTTATGTTTCACTGCACATTTATTTGACTGCACCTGTTACAGTGGCTACTGCAGAATGCAGCTTTTCTAAATAGAAACTCATAAAGACAAACCTACAGTACGTTCATCAGTGAGTCATGACAGACTTTCAGGCTTAGCTGTGCTCTCAAGTGAGCATGAAGTGGGACCAAGTATATTACATGGCAGCCTTATTGAAGACTTTGTCCGGAAGAAAATTCATAAGATCCCAGTAAAACTCTAGGTATGTGCTCATATTTCCTTTCCAGTAATCTTTTATAATGGTGTCAGGCAGTAAATTTCAGGTAGCACCTTAGTGTGGCTTGTATGCTGTGCAGGGGCGGCCCGTGCTATCGGACTGCCGGACTGCAGCCCCCTCAGAACGAAATAAAAATAGAAAAAAAAACATTTTTAAAATTTTCACGGACTTCGCGCATGCGCAGTAGTCCTGACGTGCACGCGTCTATGCGCATGCTCCAGGCAGTCCGGCAGGACCCATAGGGAACACATGGAGACGTCTGTGCACTTTAAAAGTGCACAGACTCGCTGGGATGATGCATCGGGGCCGGACTGCAACAGCAGCAGTCAGAACAGTCTCATCGGGAGGTTTGCTTTCAGGGATCTCGCGGGTCTTCAGAGTATTGCGCGGGCAGGATGTATGGATATTATGGAGAAGGAGAACGGACAGGTAAGTGTATGGTGCTTTTTACGTTTACAATATATGGGACTTGCTTTTATACTTTGTGTATGTATGGGACTTGCTTTTATACTTTGTGTATGTATGGGACTTGCTTTTATACTTTGTGTATGTATGGGACTTGCTTTTATACTGTGTGTGTGTGTGTGTGTGTGTGTGTGTGTGTGTGTGTGTGTGTGTGTGTGTGTGTGTGTGAATGCCCCAGGTGCTCATGGTGGTGAGGTAGGGAATACCTCAGGCTTGAACCCTGTATGCAGGTGTTAAAGACTTGAGTTCCCTACCCACCACCATTTGTAAAAAAAATTGCAGATTTTTGCCTCATATTTGATCTGATCTGTTCCTCATAATATCTGTGGTTTGTAAATGTTGCAATGCTTGATATTTGATGGTGTAGTAGTAGCATTGTTGCCTCACAGCTGCAGGTTCTTAGGTTTGATTCTTGGCTGGGGTTCCTTCTTTGTGGGGTCTGTATCTTCTCCCTGTGTTTGTGTGGGTTTTCTTTTGTGTCCTCCCATGTTACAAAGACATGTCTGCATTATTCCTTCCTGGGCCTCTGCTGAAAATTGTTTTTTTGTTCCAGGTCAGACTGTCCCGATTAACAAATGTTAAATAAAATTGACAGGCATTTATTTGAATTTCAGACTTCAGGTTTCTGAATGGTTAACTCCTTGTGTATTTGATGGTGCAGTGGTAGTATTGTTTCCTCACAGCTATAGGTTTTCTGGTTTGATTCTTGGTTGGGGTGGCTTCTGTGTGGAGTCTGCATCTCCTTCCTGTGTTTGTGTGGATTTGCTCTGGTGCCCTGCCATTTTACAAAGATGTGTCTGCAGTATTAATCCCTGCGTCTCTGCTGAAAATTGTTTTTGTTCTGTCCGCAGTAAAATTGACAGGCATTTGAATTTCAGACTTCAGGTTTCTGAATGTTTAATTCCTTGCATATTTGATGGTGCAGTGGTAGTATTGTTTCCTCACAGCTATAGGTTTTCTGGTTTGATTCTTGGTTGGGGTGGCTTCTGTGTGGAGTCTGCATCTCCTCCCTGTGTTTGTGTGGATTTGCTCTGGTGCCCTGCCATTTTACAAAGACGTGTCTGCAGTATTAATCCCTGTCTCTGCTGAAAATTGTTTTTGTTCTGTCCGCAGTAAAATTGACAGGCATTTGAATTTCAGACTTCAGGTTTCTGAATGTTTAATTCCTTGCATATTTGATGGTGCAGTGGTAGTATTGTTTCCTCACAGCTATAGGTTTTCTGGTTTGATTCTTGGTTGGGGTGGCTTCTGTGTGGAGTCTGCATCTCCTCCTGTGTTTGTGTGGATTTGCTCTGGTGCCCTGCCATTTTACAAAGACGTGTCTGCAGTATTAATCCCTGCGTCTCTGCTGAAAATTGTTTTTGTTCTGTCCGCAGTAAAATTGACCGGCATTTGAATTTCAAACTTCATGTTCTTCAGAATACATAGTAGCACAACCTTTTTTTCTAGCAATTTTCTAAGTTTATAAGATGAATATTTTAAATTTGTCCCTATTTTTGGGACTGTATTCCCCCATTATTGGCTTCGTCCAGTTTTTTGTGCTAAGGTTGACAGCTATGGCAAGAACTGAATTCACTGAATATGTTTGAGGGCTGTATTCCCTCATTACTGGGTTTGTCCAGGTGTTTTGTACTAAGAGGTTGACAGCTATGGTAAGAACTGAATTCTCTAAATGATAGCCATTTAAGTTTCAGTCTTCCTCTCTTTTACAAAGCAGCTGATGTGGCATAGTGGTATGTTACTCTGACTGTTTTTTGCTCAGGGACCTTCGCAGTAAAATGTATGGTGGCAACACAACATTTTATTCTAGCAACTTTCCAAGATTATACAAGCAATGTTTAATGTGTCCCTGGTTTTTGGGCTTTTGACCCCCCCAATACATTTTGGCTTTTTCCAGTTTTCTTCAGCTGCGAAGTTGAGATGCAGTTGAGTATTGAGTAGATTTTACAAGGAGCTGAGAGCTGCAGGGGAATAGAAGTTTAGTGCTTTGCCTAGTTAATACTATAGCACAACAGGTTGTGTACTTGCTTTTGATGCAGAAGGCTGTGGGTTCTACTCCCACAAGGGGTGGATGCTGCCGTACTGAGAATGTTCTCCTTGGTGAAGTTACTAACTATGAGTCTGTTATCAGTTTGCCTTCCATTTCCTCTTGCAATATTACTAGCTTATCATTTTTTAATGTAATATAGGCAATTTATTCCTGAGGGGCAACAGACACTTTATTTTTCGATGAAACCATGAAATATAAAGGTGATTGCTACCGCTTCATTAGTTACAGATTTCTTTAATGTGGAATTATTTAGATGACTTACTTCAGAGATTGTGCATATTTACTGATAATGGACTGTAGAATTGTGCATATTTACTGATAAAGGTGGACTGTAGAATTGTGCATATTTACTGATAATGGTGGACTGTAGAATTGTGCATATTTACTAATAATGGTGGACTGTGGAATTGTGCATATTTACTAATAATGGTGGACTGTAGAATTGTGTATATTTACTAATAATGGTGGACTGTGGAAGTCTGAGTAGACTTTGTTATGATAAATGTTCTCAACTGGGCAGTTTTGCCATTATGGGTGCATATGGTTTGTTTCATTGCTTACTGGAAAAATGTTCAAAACAAATTTAAAACACCCTCTAACAAGTGTACTGTATTGTACAAGGAATATAATTTTAGTACAATGAGGAAGGTCTATCAAAGAGCACATGTATGTTTCATATGCAAGGGGCCTATGATTTGAAAACAGCCCAAAATTAATCTTCATCTGCCACTGGCAAAATGTATTTTCTTTGAATGTGGGTTTCAATGCTGTTTCAATGAATGTGAGTTTCAAGGGCAGAGACGTTTTAATGCTAAGTTTTCATTGTGAGACTGCATTGCTTTGTTTAACAGATGACTTAGTGTTTGTGCTGTAAAATACAAAATAAAACTTTCAAATGAAGTCCAAGTTATCATAGAAGTAAAGCAGTATGCACATTAGTGTTTATGGTAAATGGAGTGAAATAGCCAAGTAATGGTTCATTGGAATGGCTGCAGAGGCTCCATTCAACCATTATTTCGTCAGGGGGGAAGGGCAGCAAACTCAGACAGGCCCAGCTGAACTATACCTCCCAACTGTCCAGATTTTCAACGAATGAATAGATTTTTGCTTCTTATTTTTGGTTTGTTCTTCATAAAATTTGTAGTTTTCTGGCAAATCATTTAGGAATTAAGTCACTAAATAATAAGTTTCAGACTTCATAACCTTCAGAAAAATGCATGTTAAAGTAAGAGCTGTTCTATCAATTGTCTCAATTTATACAAGAGCAATTTTTAGTACTCTTTATATGTGCCCCAATATATTTGGCCTTGTTCAGATTTACTGCATTAACAGGTTGAGAGGTACATGCAAATAAATTGCTTTATAGAATTAGGCATAGCCAACCTCTCAACTGTCCCCAATTTTTGGCTCAAAATGTTGCTCTTCCCCTAATAATCCCTCCATAAAATAGAAATTTTGGAAGAAAACATGGAGGGTTTACAATTAAGAAATAACTGTAATAATCAAAGTTATAGATTACTTGAAATGCATGTAGATTCTTTTATTTTGTCAGCTGCTCAAGGTAGCAGTACTAATATTAAAGTGTCCCTTCTTTGGCAGGTAGCAGCTGTATTGTGTGTCTATTTTATATTTTTGCATCACATTTTTGGTCCATTTTTCATAAAGTTGTGTTTTTGGCAAATTAGTGACAAATCACCAAAGACTGAAGTTAGAAAATGACAGACATTTGAGTTTCAGATTTTATAGCCTTCAGAAAATTCATACTAATGCAAGACCTATTCTATTATCTTTCTAAGTTTATTAGAGCAATATTTAAAATTGTCCTTATTTTGGGCCTTTGTCCCACTTCTGTGTATGGCTTTGTCCAGATTTCTTGCTCTTGAGGTTGAGAGGTATGACAAATGTGTCAGGGCCATCACAGTCAGCCAGAGAGATTTCAAATTGTGACATGCTTGTTGCACCCACTCCCCATGTAGTGACTCTGGATGTGTCCAAGCAAGGCAAGGAGTAGTTGTATCTACCTTGGATGGGGAGGACACACTGCATAAGTACTACAGTGGCTTTTCATCTGTCCTTGATTTTGCAGAATGGTCTGGTTTCTGTCATATTTTTGTACTGTTGATTTATGCTTATTACTCAGATTTATGCTTATTACTCAAAGTGCCTGTTGCTCTGTGTTTAAGTAGCAATGCTTTAATGACCATAAGGTAAGCTTGTCTGAGATCGTAAGATGCAAGTAAGCTTTAATAAGCATACTGTTAAAGAATTGCCAACATTGAAAGCCTTTCTGTTGTTGCCATGCAGAGAATACTTGACTAGATAATGTATAAGCCTTGGGTATTAAAGGACAGGATTCCATTATTTTAAAAAGCTCATTACACTTGTTGGAGACTTCCAGTCATCTCTACAGACTTTACCCGTAAACTAAACAGAATGCCAATCATGTGTGGTCCATAACCTGTACAGTAATCCTTTAAGCAATGTATCTTGAGCTTGTTTCTTGCTTGCTTTTCATTTTTTACTTTTATCATGTTTTTCCCCATGAAACAAGTTGTCAGGCAGCAGGTCTTTTTTGGATAAGAAACATTTTTACAAGTGGGGGCATCACATAGATTTCTACTTTCAGCATGTTACTTGGTACTTTAATAAAGCTGAATATATTATAATTAGAACTGCAGTACAAGGAGAAGTGGTTTGAGTTAAGTGCTTCTGGTTTTTCTTATACTTGATTTTGACTGGCATTCCAGTAATGTATTTAAAAAGTAATTTATTTTTTCATGCCTCACAACCTTTTGTTTCCATCTAGATATTAAGTAAGCTGTCATGCAGCCAATGCATTGAAATATTTTTATTCTTCTACACTTATTTTTGTCTTGATTGGACTTTCATAATGATGGTTTGCCACCCAGGGCAGCATATTTAATTAAAGTTCGTTTTTTGTGGTTTTGTGCATAGCTCCTCCCCTTTCTGGTTGACCACACCCCCTCCCTTGACCCCACCCATTCAGCTGTCTCCTGCAGCCCCCCTGTGATTTGAAGTCACCAGCCGCTACTGATGCTGTGTATTCACTTTTTTTGCTTACTCCAACAGGTAGGACCATTAGATGGAACTAGCAGGATGTTAGGCAAAGGCAGCTAGGAGTGGCAGGACTTGGGAGCGGCAAGGCTCGTGGGGAGTGGCAGGACTTGTCAGGAGGCCAGGACAGGTGGAAGCAGCAGGACTCGTTGGGGGTCTAGGACAGAAGCACAGGAAGAACAGACAAGTGGCAGCAGTGAGATGCTGAAGAGGTAAAGGCACATGGAAGACGAATGACACTCTGGTCTTCACTTTTTTCTCTCTGGGTTTGAGTCTGCCTTTGTCATACTCAGTAATCCCTATTGCTCTCTTGTGTGTGGTTTTGAGTCTGCCTCAGGCTCAGTAATTCCTATGGCTCTCTTGTGTTTCTTTGGGTTTGAGTCTGTCTGGCTCAGGCTTGGTAATCCCCACTGCGCTCTCTGTGTTTGGGTTTGAGTCCTCTGCCTCATTCTCAGTAATCCTCATGGCTTTCTCTTGGGTTTGTTTGGGTTTGAGTCTGCCTCAGACTCTGTAATCCCCAAGACTTTCCCTTGTATGTTTTGTGTGTTTGTAGTCTTTTCTATGTGTCCCATAGCTGTGTTGTGTACGTCTGCAGTGTGACTGTTCTGCATGTCAGTAATTGCCTTGAGTGATGTCAGTTTATCTAATGCTGCTTGTTTCAGTCTTCCTGTATTGCTGTCATCGTCTTGTGTTTGGGAGTGGTGTCTTTATTCTGTTTTGTGGTAGTGCTGACTTAATCTTGTGTGGGTTTATGTTTAGTCTTGCAGTAGATCTGTCCTGGTCTTGTCTCTGTACTGTGGGGGTGGGTGCCTCTGTCCTGTGTCTGTGTGGATGTTAATGTTCAGTCTTGCTGTAGTGCAGTCTTTATCATGTGTGGGTATCTGTCCTGTGTACAAGAGTCTGTGTAACTGTCTGTCTTGTCTCTGTTCAGTCTTGCTATAATGCTGTCTTTTTCATGTGTGGGTGTCTGTCCTGCATGCAAGAGTCTGTGTAGCTGTCTGTCTTGTCTCTGTTCAGTCTTGCTATAATGCTGTCTTTATCATGTGTGGGTGTCTGTCCTGTGTGCAAGAGTCTCTTGTCTTAGTGTGCTTCTGTCCTATATCAGGGAGTCTGTGTGGGTGTCTGTGTTCAGCCTTGCTGTATTGCTGTCTTTCTCTTGTGGGTGTCTTTGTGTGGGAGTCAGTGTGGGTGTCAGTGTGGGTGTTTTTGTCTTTGTGTACCTCTGTGGGACTGGCTACCTTGATACAGAGGCTGGTACAGAGGCTTGTTGTAATGTAACAACATTGCTACTAAATGCCAGTCAGTGTGGGTGTCTTTGTGTGGGAGTCAGTGTGGGTGTCTTTGTGTAGGAGTCAGCATGGGTGTCTTTGTGTACCTCTGAGGGACTGGCTACCTTGATTCAGTACAGAGTCTTGTTGTAATGTTTCAATGTTGCCACTAAATGCCAGTCACTGTGGGTGTCTTTGTGGAGGAGTCAGTGTGGGTGTCTTGTGGGGGAGTCAGTGTGGGTGTCTTTCTTTACCTCTGTGGGACTGGCTACCTTGATGCGTTTCAGAGGCTTGTCATAATGTAACACCATTGCTACTAAATGCCAGTATTAGCTCTCAATCTCATGGCATAAAATCTGGACAAAGCCACAGATAATGGGGTTATACCTCAAAGATCTGGGCACATTTTAAATATTGCTCTTATAAGCTGTAAAAGTTGCTAGAATAAAGGGTGTTACCATGCATGTTCTGAAGGATATGAAGTTAAACTGAAATGACTGTCATTTAATGATTTCAGTCATCAATGATTTGCCACAAAAATTCCAGAAAACTACAAATTTTTAGGAACAGACCAAAAATGAGTCACATCTGGACATTTTGTGAAAATCTGGGCAGTTGAGTATGTAGTCAGTGTCTTCACCTGTGAGTGGCTACCTTGCAGTGGTACAAAGGTTTGTCCATAATGTAACATTGGTACTAAATGCCATTTGGTGTGTGTGCAGCTGAGTGGCAATGCTGTGGTATAGGGTTTTCATAATGTAACATTGATACTAAATGCCAGTCAGTGTGTGCACCTGTGAGTCGCTAACTTGCTGTGGTACAGGAGTTTGTCATAATGTAACACTGGTACTAAATGCCAGTCAGTGTGTGCACCTATGAGGTGCTACCTTACTGTGGTACAGGGTTTGTCTAGTATACCATTGGCACTAAATGCCAGTATGTACTTTGGCACATCAATTCTTAATGATCTGAATGTAGTGACACTATAGTGGTTAAATGCTGCTAGATGAGCTTGGCGGGGAATGGGGTGTGATGTCAATGTGGTCACACTTGATATTCTCCTGAGTAGGGCCCCCAACTTGAACATTGCTGGGGGCCCCCAAAATGCTAGCACTGACCCTGCTGACAAATATACTCTTGTAGGAAGCAACGAATGGCTCTCTCTCTCTCTCTCTCTTTCTTTTCTGTTTCCTACAGACTCTTAAGAATGGACATGTCTCAAAGGATCCATTCATATGTGTCCTCATGCACAATAACAAAACAAATAACACCCTGTATACCCACTCAAGAGATGAAAACCTCCACCGAAGCATAAATAATGCCTGTTGGTGGATATCTCTACCAGAAAATCCCACTTTTTGTAGAGTAGACTTCCCATGGATGTAAAGCAAAGTAGCTCCCTGAACCTTTTTAAGCACCACCTGGAAAACTAGAATGGTGATTGTAAATTTACCCCAGATCTGGCCCCTCAAGCCCTCAGTGAAGGTGTTGAACATAGGTATTATCATTCATGTTGATGGGTACTTAAGATGTAGGATGTTATAGACAGACTACAAATGGCCACTAGAAGAATAGCCTAGGATTAACATATTAAACAATGCACATTATACATATAAGGTTTTGGAAGATAGTGGAATGCTTTTAAGTCTCACGAAGAAAAACACATGGCTTTATTTAAGATAAAACTGAACTCTGATGCTTTGTACTGATCATTCCACAGATATCAAATTTCAATACACCACTTCTGAAAAGAATAGCAAACATTTTCTCACCTTGCTGTTGAAGCCTAGTTTGGAAACTAGTATAGATATAAAAGGAGTCGGTAAATGGAAATGTTTGAGGATTGAGTTTATAAAAGACTGAAATATGTATTTCAACTAACAGGAATTAAAAGAACATTATAGTGATACAGAAGACACTTTAATATTATTTAATATTGTTTTTTTTTTTTTTACAAAAATATATCTCATTTTGCTTTTAAACAATAAAACAAAATGAGTAACAACAGACAAGTGCCTAACTAGTCAGTCTAATCAGGTGTAACTAGCTGAAAATCATGTCAATCAAGGTAAGGAAAGAAAATAGCATATGACAATGCTTTTGTCCACATTTGAAAAACTGCACACTTCTTGTCATTTTAACAGTTCACCCTTCCACTGATGGAAATCAACTCCATGTACAACAAAATTATGTTAAACGTAAAACTGAAGTAAAAGTCTGAAGTTTGAGTGACAAAACTCCAAAAATAATTTGTCGGTCTTTAACCCTTCATCTCTGTAAAGGAATGGAAGTATGTTGTTTAGCAACAGCCTGCTTTTTCTTTCCATCTCACTTCCCTAAATCTTCTGTTGTTTAGCAACAGTCTTTTCTGTTCTTTTCCAGTTGTGCATCTTTTTAATTATCTGAGTACCATCATGATGTAAAAAGCATGGGTAATAAATCAACAACTGAAGAGAAGCATAGAAATGGTATCGGAATCAACCAAGTTGCTACATGAAGTGTGTTGTTTGCACCATTTTTACAAGCTATGTCCTTCTCAAGTAGGTACCATCAATATTATCAAACTGAAAGACATTTTTTATCTTTTTAAGCAATCACTGGTTTACAGATGAACTGTCCTTTACAAAAATGCAATAAGTGGATTGGCTTATTTACTTAAGCAGTTATTTTCAGCTACTTTGCCTTTCAAAATATTACTTTACTACATGAACTGTACTTAGCTCAGATTCATGAGTCAATTCCATTGCTAATTCCTGAAATATTTAAAAAGGTGTTTTTTTCTGCCATAATTAGGGATTTTGTAAATTTTTAATTTTCCTCTGTTTTGATCTGCTTGGGTAAATCCTTATTTAATGTGACATTTTATTTATGTATTCATTTATTTGTTTATTATTTTATTATTTTATTACAGTTTGATAATCAGGTAGGCGGGCTGGTCCTGAGACCCCTTTTTACTCATGACTAGTACCTGTGCAGAGTTAAGAACAGTATATAACATAAACTGGCAGTTATAAAATGATAGACAAATGCTACGCTACAGAAAATGAGTACATACTTATTAGTTATGCTATGACTGCCAAAGAAGCACAACAAAATATGAGTTCAGTTAAGATGTAGTTAGTAAGTAGTGTTTATTATTGTACAGCTCAATGGTACCAAGAAGTCATTTACAACATATGCACCGATACCTTACTTTTACAACCCAGTGTTGTCAAAACTTCATGAAAAGAGGAAGAAATCAGTGAGAAGAGGATGTCATGTAGCCCGTTTCTCTGAAGCAATTGTAGGTTGTTTTCTCCTTTAAGTGCTCCTTTAGTTTTGCTTTGGAGATTTACAGATATTTTTCTGTTCTAACATCTAATGGAAGGTGGTTCCTGGAAAAGCTGGGGCAGTTTTTGTGCAATGCCCTTTCATCCATGGTGGATATGAATTGTGGTCTTCTCTGAAGTAATCCTTCTTTGTGCATATTGTGGCGTATAAAGGAAAAGTCTCTTACTAACAGTTTGGTTTTCAGTGGTGAGCATTGCCTAAGTGTGAAGATTTTAAAAACTATTGTTTTATACTGTTAGTTTTAGAAAAATTTCCTGAGAATCTATCCAGTAAGAGCTCTTGAATTCTGAAGCTCAGAATCATATTCTTAAAAATATCAGGTTGGATGCTTCTCACCACTTCTTGCAATAAAGGTGATGGTCTGTCATACATGCTTCAGACTTCAATTTATTTGTCTAATGAAATCAGACAAGTTCTGTATATTTCACAATGCAGTGGATAAACAAAAAGAATTAAAACAACAGAAGATAATGCATCTGTTGTATTTCTCTAGCATAAGCTAGCTGAACATTTTATGTTATACTACACATTGAAAATAAAAGTTCGCTTTCAGAGAGATATAACAGAAATCATATGCTATTAGACAGATGTTAAAGAAGCAATAATGCCCAACAGGGTGTGTGTTACTGTGTAAGTAACGACCACCCAGAAGTGTTATGAGGCCCAATGCTGTAGGTAGAGGATCTCTAAACCCCTGGAAGGGCATTATTTACACAGTAATACACACCTTGGAAGGTATTATTGTGCTTAGGGAATGGGCTGTCTGTCAAATTGTTGTGTTCTACTTACGTTTTTATTACTATATAATTTTTTTTATTTATTTTTTATGTTTCAAACTTGCTGTGATACTTGAAAATGGTATTGGATGAAGTATTTTACAACCAAAATATAACATTTTAAAAAATATATCTGGATATTTACTTCATTTTGTTGGTCCCTTTCTCCTAAAATTTGTGGTTCATTGCCAATCTTTGGGGATTGAAGTCATTAAATAATGACATGCATTTGAGTTTCAGATTTTATTTCCTTCAGAAAATTCATGCTAACACAAATCCTGTTATTCAAACAACTTTCTAATTTTATGAGCAGTATTTAAGATCTGTTCTTATTTTTGAGCCTTTGTTCCTCCTTTATTTTAGGCTTTACCAGATTTCTTGAGCTAAGAGGTCGAGAGGTATGCCCCTTAACTACTGCTGCCACTGCTCAACAGATTTCTCTCTCTCTCTCTCTCTCTGTCTCACACGCATACACTCACACACACACACACACACACACACACACACACACACACACACACACACACACACACACACACACACACACACACACACACACACACACACACACACACACACACACCATATACACAAACACACTTCTGCTTTCATGCATACAAGCATACATGCACTAACACACGTGGACAGAAACATAAGCACATATGCACACATGCACAAACACTTTTCTTTCTTTCTTGTTTATGTTTCTTTTAATTTTACTCTTGCTAAACAGCAGGAGCCTTAATGAGTGTGAAATAATGGCTTGATCGATCTCATGCTCACTTTCATGCATGCATACACTCAAACACACAAGATATAGACACAAACACACTTTTCTATTTTGTTTTTAATTTTCTTTCTTTTGTTTTTGTATTTTACACTTGCTAAATAGCAAAAACATTGCTTAGCAAGCATAAAATAATTGCATCCTTTAGCCTTCTTTCAGTCTGAACTCCTTAATATGCTGCCGTGAAGTGATGGACTCATTTTTCAGTAGGCATTACCTGCACATTAACACCCTGCGGGAAAACGTTTATTCAACAATCAGAGTGACAGGCTACAGGTCACCAATTCTCTAATAGATTATATTTTTGTCTGTTTGAAGTTGATTTTGATGTTTCCATCATCCAACACTTAATTCATACCATTAACAGATATATGTAAATTCACTTACTAGTTTACTGAATTCCCCTGCCTTCACATGATTTTCAGTCCTCAAATAATCCTCCACCAGTCAGGCCAACTTTCCTCCTGCATCACAGCAAATTCTGCATCCACTTCACTCATGTTATTATAAGGTCCTCTACCTCCTTAACTATTGCCACAACATCCATCTAACTGCCCTCAACATACCAGGATTGTATTGTCTCTGTTTCCCTATAATCTGTAGTGAAACCATAGTGCACATACATTTTGTATCTTGTGTTACTATTCCATGTGGCTCCAATTGCAGATATTTTTTCTAGATATGCATTTACATTTAGGCAGCATTACAAACTTGAAAACACTGATAAGGGATACCTGATAAACTAGCGAATGGGCACTTTCTAGTAAGGCAATATAGGTGTTGTCTGTCCCTCTCTTTACACATCCATTAAAGCATTTTAAGTATGCTATATTTTGGATTATAAATTCTTCAATTTTTCCACTTTCAGCTTATTATAGCTCATTCCCTCATGTGCTTCTTCTTATCTGTGCATTTATTAAATAATATATTTTTCTTGTAAAAATATTTCAGAGCTGATCAAATAAAGAATAACAAAGTGTAGAGAAGACAGGACAGGTGGGAACAATTCATAGCAGTTGGGCATGTTTTGCAAACCCCCAAAAAATAAATTAATGAAATATAAAACACACACCACACACAAACACACTCACGCACACAAGTACACTCACATGTATACACATTCACACACAAACACACACTTGTCTGTTCCCCGATTCTGGTGTGATAACATGGCTGTGCCATGGCAGTCATCTAAATAGATATCAGTGGGTTTTATCTTAAGTCCTGATGATACCCTAAGCATGTCCGCAAGGTTCCAAGGGAAGTCCATGTAATGTGATGGTGGAAGAGCATGCCATCCTCTTTAGTGAGTGAGACTACCCCCATAGCCTCACCCCCCCCCGGGTAGATGCTTCCTCTGTTTCCACAAGGGACTGTGGATGGAGAGCACTTCACCCAATATTCCCTCTTTCCAAATGGTGGGGAGTTTCATCCCCATCTTTCTTTACTATCTCCAGCTGGCTTCTTCAGCATCAAAGTTGCTAATCAGAACCAGGGTGTCTGAATTATAGACAAGGCTTCTTCACACTGCATCTCAGAGCCACCAGAAATAATAGTTATGTATTGAGTTATGTCACAAGCTGACAGAACATCAGACATTCTCTCTTTACTTGTTATCAACTTTCAATTCAGTGCAGGTGCTTTTTTTGTACTTGACTTATTACAGAAAAATATAGCAAAAATAATTATAAAGCAGTTCAAATTACAGAGAAAGCTAATTTGCATTTTAAATTATTTTGCAGTTGGCTAGAAACTCCATTGACAGATGCATGGCAGTGTTGCTCAGCTGGCTGAACTATGCATTGGTTGCAATCAGTGAAATTCCTTTTTCCAAAGTGACACAGCCTCATAGTTGATTATAAGTAAAGGTAAAACAGGGGACAAAACTTCTCTAACAGACTTCCTGCTCTACAGAAAAATGTATAAAACAATTTCTTCTCTTTGAATTTCATAAAATGGTCTATGAGTGAATATTCTAGACTGTAGCACTATATAAATGTATATATTTTATATTTCACATGTGTATATGTGATATTAAGAGTGTACTCATGTGTGTGTGCGTGTGTACATCAGTGTCTGTGTATGTTCATATATGTATATGCATCTATATATATATATATATATATATATATATATATATATATATATATATAAATATATATGTATGCACATATATCTGTATCACTCTGTATATATATATATATATATATATATATATATATATATATATATATATGTACCTGTGAGATATATTAATAAATAAAGATTCCCTGATGCTAAGGAAAAATGTGGTACACTGCAAATGTTCCATTTTCATCTCCATTTAGCAACATTCTTTTTTTTCCTTTCTTTTTTTCTAGTTAAGCCTGTCTCTTCTGGGATTGTTCTTTGTCTACACACACACACACACACACACACGCACACACGCACACACACACACACGCACACACGCACACGCACACACACGTGCACACACACACACACACACACACACACACACACACACCATCTATCCCATCTATCAGTATGTTCTTTCCCCCTCCCTCCCACTGCCACTCTGCTTTAATTAACCAAGTCACACCTTCTGTAATCCTTTATCATTACTGACAGCTCTGTATATAATAAAATTCACAACTATAATTCATCATTATCTGCACTATACTGTATATATGTACATAGGCATGCTAAAGCTTTGTTGTGCATTTTCTGTGTGAAATTATAATGATCTGTATTACAAATGCTTCTTTATTGTACTCTAAATACATACCTTATTGTCCCTTATCAATATGCAAATGTTACTTCAGTCTTGTATTTTAACCATTTTTTTCTGATATATTAACTGTCTATTATATCTCTCAGGCTGTTGCGGAAATGAGTCCATAATGGATTATTCCACTATTCCAGTAAACAATGTAAATAAAAAGATTTAAAAAAAAAGATAAAGAAAGAAAAATAAAACAGCACATGCCATTTCCTCAGACAGTTCCATAATCCCATCTACGTTCATCTCTTGCCAGAAGGAGAGAAATACCAGATTATATGGAATTACCCTAGAGAAAAAAGAAGGCAATAAATTTATGTCCCAGAGAATAATGGAAATGACATGCGTTTTAAAAATCTGACACCTTTTTAGATTTGCATTATGCCATAATTTGTGTAATAAGCCTTTAACCTGGATTGCAAAATGGCTTAATCATTAGAGTTTATTAAAGCACCTGTCATTTCATATCTGTAGCCAACTTCCTTTCTATCTCTATGGCTGGAAAAAAAGAAAGACATAACAGTTTCTTTTCATAAATCAGAAACCGAATGAAGAATTAAAGAATGGAATGTTATTTGTATCCTTCTGTTATTCTTTATTTTGTTTCTAAAGTAAATATAACATTCAAAATTTAATTATTGTAAGATGATAGGATATTGTTAAAGTTGATTTGGTAGTTTTATCATAGGATCATAGGAGGTTACTAGGCTATTGGCCCTGAGGCCCTTATAAGCCTAGCCAAGAGCTTAGCCCATGTTTAGACAAGTCAGCAGGGACACGGGTGGAATCCCAGGGGTGTATTTTCTGTTCCCCATCCAGTTATCCAGGTTGCATGTAAAAAACAGGTATAGGATCATAGGAGTAAAAAGGGTATAGTATTATAGGGGTATAGCAACATGTTTTATTGGAGCTTTTCTCCTCAGGCCTTTGCTGAAAACGGGTTCACCCTGGCCTAGTAGACCTCCCGGTAAACAAATGCAAATAAATAAATAAAAATAAATAATTAATGTGCTAATTATATTAGCTTGTAATAAATTAATTTGAAATGTAGTGAGATATTCTTTATACTCTGGTATTGTCGAGCGTAATTTCTCCCAAAATGGTCTTAGATACAAAGTAAATATTTCTTTCATGTAATAAAAATCTTGAATTTTAAATACAGTGATAATTAAGCTTGGGCAATATTTTTCTTCTTTTCTTTGACTGATGAAAATAAACCATCAAAGCCTGCAGACTGTGACATTTAAAACATTACTCAGTAGATTTGTATTACTGTACAATGCTTATCTGGTGATCTCAACTGGTTAATTGTTTTCATTCGACATAACTGAATGACATCTTCACTGATTACTTTGTAGATTATGTAAGGAGCAAGACTGAGAAATGAAAAGTGTTTGTTTAGAATGTTTTAACTTGATGATCAAGGTTTATAGTCATTCTATTTAACCAGTATGGATAGTGCATGGAAAAACACACACAACATATCTAGACAAATTTTATAGGCAACAACACAGAAGGGCTGATGATGTAATATGCCTTGTGCACCATGCTGGCTTCTGGGGCACAGTATATATGCAGATTAGCAGATCATCAACTCAAGTCAGCAATACTGTGTACCAGAACATTCATTCTGTCTTCTATAATAAACTGATATGGTGCACTTACAAAGGTGTGTGTGTGTGTGTGTGTGTGTGTGTGTGTGTGTGTGTGTGTGTGTGTGTGTGTGTGTGTGTGTGTGTGTGTGTGTGTGTGTGTGTGTGTGTGTATGTATGTACGATTCACTATAGAAGCTTGAGTCCCAAGCTCTTGCTCAAAGTCAGGGACTTGAATGCCTTGTTGCTTAGCTAGGCTGTTGTTCGTGTTTCAACTCAACTATGAGTTTTTATCAAATAGCTGTCAGGAGGAAGCAGAAGGTGTGGTTTAGGATTAGAGAGTGAAACGGGATTTAGGGTTAGGGGCTGGGAACATACTTTTAGGGAAAGGGAGTGGGAATGAAGTTTTAGGTTTAGGGAACAATCAGGAAATTTAAGTTTAGGGAAGGGTGTTGGAGTTTTCGGCTTGGAGGGTAGATAATGACTAGCAGTATGCCAATTAGATGTGGAAGGAAAGTGGAGTCCCCAGTAGAAAGCTAAGCAGACATATGGATGGCATGCAAATTCACAAGGAAGGTACCCCAGCAAGAATTAAACAATTTCTTCTTTTTATTATCCTTTGTTGAGCAGCTTAGTCATACTAGACTTGTACCTTCTTTTAGGGGAAGACCCCTATAGTATTTATACTACTAAGGGAAATTTGTCAAGGGCATTGGGGACCTTCCCCTACTCATGGGATCTTTTACATCTAAAAACTCAAGCAGATGCGACAGTCTTATTCAAAGGATGGGTAGCACTAAGAACTGAAATACAATAATACTATCTGCTACATCATTGTAGTATACCACAAATATATTCCATTTATACAGTTTCTGTTTTATTATTATTATATTTGTTATTGTTGGTCCTGTTCATTTCAGTGCATTGCAGTAGTGTTGGACATTAAACTTTTTTCCAGCATAAGACTAATACTACACTTAGTAGAGTATGAACTGACCTCAGAGCGATAAGGTAGGGTTTCATATTGTTTACAATTTTAATTGTCTATTTATTGATATTCCTATTTACCTTTGAATCTATCTATCTATCTATCTATCTATCTATCTATCTATCTATCTATCTATCTATCTATCAATCTGTCTATTAATATGGTTATTATTTTTCCATCTATTTTGAATGTTTGAGATTACAGTATTAGAAGGGTAGGAATGCATAGAGGAAGAATGGGGTTGGGAGAGTTAAGATCATTTTATATTAAGACTTATATTTACTATCATCCTGGGCATTCTTTTTTTTCTTTTTTCTGTATTATGGCTTGGAAGATTTGGGGATTAGCTTGACTGTTAAAAGCATTTTGGTGATATTAACATCCATAGTATAGAGCAGCATGTCTTATGGTTTATATCCAGTTTTTAGTGTTTACTGAACTGCGTTACTATCTGCAGTAGGGTCAGGGTCACACTCTGAAAAAAGGGGATATTCTGTTAAGGTAACAGTTGATGTTGTACAGCATCAGGCAATCTTCTGAATATGATGCTGCATTCTTGAAATATGTTAAACATTACACAGTGGGGAGATTTAATTTTTTTCTGTAATGTGTCTGGCTTTGGCAAGATGTGTGTTGAGTGGTTGGGGGTAAAGGATAGGAAGGTTTGTTTTTAATGCATAATTTTATAGTTTTTGAAATGTTTTTAATTGTAACAGCTTTTTTTCTTTTTTATTCTGATTCTATGCATAGGAGTATGTATAGTTAAGTCTTTCCAGTTGTGACTGGCATATCTTCACATTTATTTATTATCTTTCTATCCCTTTTAGCTGTTTTATTTATTCTATAATTTGGATTAGTCATGTCTTTCCAAGTTTCAGCTGGATTTCTTTCAAATTTTAGGATTTATCCAGTCACCATTTTGGTTGATTCTGTTGAGATTAAGACAATGCTTTTCTATTTATTAATATTCTAGTATAGAGCTGCAATATTTAATTTTATATTTAATCACATTTACTTGTTTTAGTGTATTGTTTGTGTTTTTAGTAAGTTTCTGCTTTACTGTTCCTGTGGTTGCGGTATGGAGGTTGCAGTAAGTGCTGTTTGCATAATCTTACCAGTATTCTTTTTTTTTCTATGTCTTCATACATTGGCTATTGTTTACTTTTCTCCTGCCTTTTTATGGGTAGGAAAAGCATATATAGTCAGAGTGCTGTGATTTTGGTTAGTGTTAAAATTGTGCTACAGATGATTCTACAACACCTGCTGACATGTGTGCAAGTCTCACTCAGAGTTGCTCTTCTTGAATGTGATTTGTTTTCAATGAAATCTTAATTTTCAACAGGAATTTATTAGGAAGAAAAAATAAGCTTAGCAAATGTCTACAGCAAAACATTTAGATCTTTTACTCATTATTTAAAGACTTTTCCATTAATACACTGGAAATATTCTAGAAAATTGCTAAGGGAAGTATTCCTATGGATCTTGGCAATCTTGACAATGATAAAGGTAAATTACTTGAAAACATTATTTGAAAAAATAAAGAAATGGTGACATTAGCAATTTAAGACAAGTCCTTTCATTGCAAATTGAATACCATAAAGACACTAGCATCACTTATTGTGAGGAATAAAATCAGTTTCCCTAGACTTCATCAAAGCTCATATTGGATGAGGTGCCACCTGGTTGGGTTAATATCAATAAAGCTGAACTCCCTTGTAGTTGTTTTTCATAGGAAATCAGTGGCAGCCATTTTAAATTGTAGACCATCAATTATTCTCTTTGTTTCATTTTGCACACCATTAGTTATTCCATTATTTTGTGACGTTTCTCTCTTCTTCATGTCTGTGCAACTATAGAGCTGGTTTGTATATGTGTCTGTGTGTGTGTGTGTGTGTGTGTGTGTGTGTGTGTGTGTGTGTGTGTGTGTGTGTGTGTGTTTGTATTTATAGGGTATAGGAGGCATGCCCCCCAGATGGTGTGCAGGAAAACACCATATTTAATTAATTGTTTTTCATCATGATGAGGTTATTACAAGTGTTTTCATCCAGTTTTAATCTCACCCAGCTCTTGCTCAATGAGTCATCATAGAAGCAGTAAAATCCCTCATAAACCCCTCATCAACCTGTGGTACTAAAAATGGAAGATTTAATTTCAGATTTTAGAGAGAAATGTACTGTATAGATTGATGGCTCGATAGCTCAATAGATAGATGGATATATATCTGTATATATATATATATATATATATATATATATATATATATATATATATATATATATTATTATTATTATTAAAAAACATTTATCAGGCAATATTGATTTCACAAACAGATCCAGAAGAAGTAATGTAAGTATATGGAGCTGTTGAAGCAAAAAAAGGACCAACATTTCTGGACTTTTCTTTCCAGAGAGACAGATTCTTTTAATTCTGCTTAGCTTACAAGAAATGCCTTTTCACAACAAAAGAAAAAACATGCCTTTAGTACCCCTCAGCTGCATTTCAGAAGTCAAGAGCAATACTGAAGTTCATGTCCTACAAAGATAAACAACTATAATACAGACTAGCTTAAAATCATTCATTTGTTAAGTGCAAACGTAAACTTATAGAAGAGAACAATATTTTTGTAGAACTCTTATCTAGAAGAAAGCAATGTTGGCCTCTAGTAAAATTTCTAAATTACAAAGATATAAAAGTTCTGATTTTATAAAAAGCAAAAACCAATAGTACTCATATATCTGAAAAATGTAAATGTGGCACTCATGAAGCAACATTCAGTAACTGCAAATGTGAGGGAAAACATCACAAAAAAAGGCAGTAACAATTCTGAAATGTAAAATAATTCCAAACCAAAACAGGAAAGAATGACACACTTAAATAAAAATTCCATAACACACCGGAAAGAATTAAAGAAAATCCCAGTCCCCCCAAAAAATCCTTCCCAAGCAGAATCCAAGAAAAATAAATAGATAAATAAATAAATAAATTGTGGAACAGTATTTATGGCTGCCATTAATTATGGCAGTTGGTACACAGGGTCATTGCTGTGAGCTATAGTTTCTGTGGTACAGAATTTGTTTCCCTCTTACTGTGTGATATTGAGCAAGTAACTTAACCAAACATTGCTTCTGCATCACCCATGAAAAGGAATTGTGTATACAGTGGGCCTACCTGGTTGATAAATAGCAATTATCACTACAAACTCAGACAATTATCGAATGTTAAGTCAGTTTGTAACCATATATGTCTCTTTATTAAAGAAGAAAGTATTTTCAAAGAACGTTAATGTCAGGAACTAGTTCTATCCTCTTTATGTAATATTGCTACTATATTTAATTGAACAGGTATATAACCATCATATAATTGAATTTAACAGTTTGTTTTGGTATGCCAATAAAAGTCCATCTTATATACTTCATTTTGTTTAATTTCTGAATATTATAATATGTAAAACTAAGGTTTTTATTCATAAATGCCTCCTTGCAGTCAAGAGGCATATGTTGCCTCTTAGAAAAGTATAAAGTGATGAATGGTCAAGTCTGAATGTGTACATCTCCTTCTAACCCTCCTGCTATTAGTTTGCATTCAATCCTGAAGTCCTTCGGTGCATTTTAACTTGAGCAAATAGCAGGGAATGAGTTTTACACCTTTAATGGAGACAGAGGGTGTAAAGCTCAGAATTAGAAGTGTGTTATTTATTACAAAATGGCTGAAGGAGAATATAAAATCCAGTGGCAAAGTTTAACACTTTTAGAGCAGTTTATAAACTTTAAGACCAAAGTGATTTTATTGAATCTGTCATCTTTTCAGTTCTGAGAATGAATGAGAAACAATTTTACCATCTCAGAGGTGGCTTCATGCATACTAATGTGACAGTAGACACCAAGGAGCATAACGAGAGAAAAAAACAGCTGACGTTTCTTTATTTGGTTTATTCCACCCACTGAACATAATGATTCAGCATAAAATGTTCTGGATGTAGTTTTGCAGAAATTAAATTTAAATAATGACAGAAGTGTTTTGTTACATATTTCATCCCATCAAAATGCATAACTGCCTTGCACAGAAGTTCTGGTACCCTAAAACTGCAGATGAAAACAATGTATGATCATTAACATGTCCCACTTGATATATACTTAAGTGGAACTGATCAAGTTAATCGACACTAACTATGGTATAAATCTGCAAGCTCAAATGCAATTATCCATAGATAATAATTCAGGAACAATGTCAGTTTCATTAACTCATACTTATTTGAAGAATTGAAAAAGGGAAGAAATGCCCTTTGCACTAGTCTTAGCTACTGCCTATTAGGAATGTACATATTAATTGACTGTTGCACCTGTACACATTGTGTAAATTGCCCACTCTTATCCAGATTTGTGTTCTTTTTAGCTGAGCTCTCCAAAGTCACTCAGCACTCTTGTTTGATTTCACCTGCTTCACTGGATTTGACCTTGCTACCAAATCCTCTGTAACTAGGAAGTACCCGTTTTACTTCCCTTTGAAATGAGTGGTACAGCGTTTAGTAAATTTTTATTTGAGGCTGTTTTTTTCTCTTATGAGAGTAGGGAGAACTGCTGTCATGTCCAGTTGTTAACAGTATGTGTTTTACCCTTGCTACCATACCCACTACAGTTGAAAAGTACCACTTTTTCAAAGTATTGTTACTACTATCAGTACATTTTCATTTATAATTATTATTATTGAGGTTGGTTTTTCTATCTTTATAGAAGGGAAACTGCTCTTTCTTATATATTTCGAGTTAGCACTGCCAGCTAGAAATTTTTAAATTGACAGATGTTGCATTATTCTGTGCTCTGTTTTGGTAAGCTGCTCCAGGCCACATAATATTCTTAGTATTTGTGACCTGGCTCACTAAATTGACCTTACTACCAAACACACATGTGCACACACACACACGCACACACACACACACACACACACACACACACACACACACACACACACACACACACACACACATACACTATAACTTAGCAGAGATGCAGTATGAGCAGCACTGTACAAGGCTACACCAAATAGTAGCCAGTGTGAGCACTTGTCACATATCCTACTTACTGCTGTCTCCATAGAAATAAACCTCATATAAGACTGCATTTGGTGGTGCTGGACTGCACCCACTCACTGCAATTTATTATTATAATATTACTTAGAAATCATAGGAAATCCAGTGTTATTTAATCAGAGGCCATGCCTGCTTTGGCAGTAACCACCCTCAGGCTCGACCAACTTTGCCAAGAAGGACAGGGCCTGTAAGTCACAGAGTGTATTTTGTCTAGTGAGATACATGCCAAAGGGTGTATTATATTCTTTTGTTAGCCTAAGCAGAGCAGAATAGAGGGGAACAATAGCTTCCTTGGTTTTAGATTAGATACTCTTTGTGATTAGTTGTGAGATACAGAAGGATTTTTTACAGTTGCTACATGGTGATTGAAGGAGGGGACGTCATTGACCCAGGTGGTCAAGTCCCTGATAATGGACTCAATGGAGAGAGAGGGAGATGTCACTGGCAGAAATTTGTTGTTTTCTGAAGGAGTTGACACTGCATTTCTTAGGATTTAGTTTAAGTTCATTTCATTGCACTAGGAGTTAATGAGTATTATATCCATTTAAAGGGTATTAATGTCATTGGCTGATTTAACTACTGTACCTTGCTTGCAGTCATTAGACATTAAGAGACCCTTTTTAACAGTGCATAAGACAGAGAAATAAATTAAAAAATAAGGGGGCCTAGTACAGAACACTGTGGAATGCCACTGGTCATCTTTTTTAACTGAGGAGACATCATTGAACCTGACAACATGTATTCTGTCCTTGAGACCGTTTGCAATCCACATTACTACATAGGGATCAATGTTTTAGGCCATTACTTTATTAACAATCTCTTCATGTGATATAGTGCCAATCACATTTGCCAAATCCAAGCAGACAGCATGAACAATGTGACCCCTGAGCTCTGCCTGCACAACCTTTTCAAAGGATCACACAAGATTTAGCAGGCATAACCTACTCTTAACAAATCAAAATTGAGTTGCCTTAGCTTCTACCCTATCTCACTAACAACAAAACTTGCCAACACACTGCTCCTGTTTATTGTGCCACCTGAGTCTACCCAAATACCTTACTTCTATTTATTGCAGCATGCATGCTTTCTCATTTGCAATGTTCTAATTTACAGTAGCAATTGAGCCTGTTTGCCAAAATGCTATGACAGAACAATGGACTGGTTTAATTAACTGCTACATACCAATATCACAATAGTAAAAGACATGAAGCAAATAATCCAACAAAAAAATGTCACAGGATACCTTCTCCTTGAAAAGAACCAGACACCAGGCAGAGTAAGGTTATAAGTGCTTTTGTTCCCTTTATTCACACTCAATACAAATGGAACTTAATCAGAAGGTATCCTGTGACAATTTTTTGTTGGATTATTAACTGCTACATAATGAAAAGAGCCACCAAGCACAAATAAACAGCATAATATGCTAACGGAAGCATAATGAGCCAAAGTACATGCTAATTAACCAATCCAACATAGCGGAGCTATTCACAAAGCTATAAAGCAATCATGTACACTCTGTGTAGGCTTTGGCCTTGCACATCAAATCTCTTTGGAATACAGTCATGATTACACTTAGGAAAAAAACATGTTAGGGGATGCTGCTGCTATTATTATGCTGTAGGTACAACAGGCTTTAAATCAGGGTTCTGCTGCTACTGCCAGACCAGGGAGAAGACAAGGAAGATGTTTAGGTCCCATTTGACTTTTTATAATGTGCATGACACAAAAGTTGTTGAAAGATTCAGGGTGGACAGGGAAACAATGGAGGAGCTATGCAACCTCTACCACCCAAACCTCAGACCCCAGGGATATTGTGCAGAACCCATCCACTTGGAAACAAAGGTATGTTTAGCATAGCATATACTAGCTCCTGTTACATTCCAGAGACCCACAAGAGATATATCAGGGGTGTCACAAATATCAGCCACTAGAATATACATCAGAGCAAGAGATCAAGAACCATGCAGGACTTTTATGCTGTAACACACTTCCCTGAGGTTTTGGTTGCCATAGTTTGCACACACATAGAAAAGAAGCCCCAGATGGAGAACAGAGAAGGAGGTACATCAACAGAAAAGGTTTCAACTCTGTATACTGTCAGGTTGTCTGCACTGTCCAAAGGATCATCTACAAAGTCTATGCAGGTAACTCAGGTTGTTTCGACAACTTACACATGGCACACTTGTAAGCTGTACACAAGGTTTGCAGGGGGTAACATTACTCAAGGGCATCTAGTTGGGGATGCAAGTTATCCACTGGAGCCCTGGATTATGACATCCATGAGAAACCCACGCAACCACAATAAGCAAGAATGCAATGAGGACCAGACTCAAATGAGGAATATTGTAGAATGTGTGTTTAGATTGCTGACATCAAGGTTCCTTTGTTTAGATTCATCAGTGGGTGTACTGCAGTATGATCCAGGCACCTCTGCCAGAATATGTACAGTCTATGCCATGTTTTACAATATAATAATCAGGAAATAGATTCAATAAGGACAGCATGGGGATGGGCCACAGTTTCAAGGATCACAAGCAGGGCCATTACAAGCAGCAGCAGGTACAGATGAGGAGTCTGAGGGTGTACTACCAACTAGAGATGGTGCTGGCAGCCAGAGGTGTGCACAGTATGCCCTGGCTGTGGCTAAGAGGCAAAGAACAGCACACACACACACACACACACACACACACACACACACACACACACACACACACACACACACACACACACACACACACACACACTCATTACCTAGGTCAAAGCCTAAGATCCCACCCATATACAAATATGAAAAGTAATGTTTCTCAAACAACTCAACTTTTACTTAATCATGTAATGGCTGTGTTCTGATAGCATCAGACAGAGACAACCCCAAGACACAATTTGTAGCTGCACTAATGACAAGGTAAGTCTGAAACCTATAAAGAAAAAAGTTATAGACCTGATTACCCTCATATGGAAATATGTCTATGGACCTAAGCTGAGTATTTGTCTGAGGTGTACAGTTATGTCAGTAATTAATATCTCCTCTCTCAAATTTTTGCTATATCCACTTACATATTATAAGCAATACTGTCCGTCAAACATTTCTACTGACCATCATCTATAAAACATGAATCAGGTCAATTATACCCCCATTTGCACAACTATACCAAGAAGCAAGCCTGCAGTACCTAATGCTTCCAATGCTGTTATGACAATACTAACTGAAATATAATATGGTTCAACAATTATAGAAGCAATCATTCACAAACGAGTATTTGTCTACTACAATGCATATTGATAAATGCAATGTAAAGTTGTGAATAAACAAGCATTAACTATCCACTGTGTGCATCAGACATGTATGCAACCCTACTTCACAAAGACATGTGCAAGGGCAGGGCACAGCCATCATCATTTGCACAGGGTGGGAGTGGAGATGGGGATGGGGGTAGAAGGGCAAGGTTGACACCAAATAAGTTACTGTGTGCAAGTAAGAAACACATGTATTACTCAGAGTATACAGTGCTCATAACCAGTAACAACAGATGTACAGCACTCAGCAGTACAGCTTAGATTGTTTGCATGGGAAGTGGTATGGGCAAGTAAAAAACAGTTCTTTCTATGTGTGTGTGTGTCTATGAGAACACAATCAAGCAGTGTGCTAGCACTATATTCTGTCACCTTGGACACATGTGAGCCATGCATAGCGGAGTACTCAGTCCTTCTGTGTCATCATCCCTGACCTCTAGAACTGTCTCTGCCAGGAGCTGCACTGCTACTTCTATGACCGTGACTAGAAGTCAGGGTGCTACTTGAACATGAGTGATGTCTGCTGGATGGGTTCTCCTCATGACTACAACCAGACCATGAATCTGTGAACTACCACATCAGGGTGAGAACACCACAATCAATGACAGAGCAGTAGATTTAGTGCCACTACAGGAGTGGGATCTTGAAAAAGCTATATCTGTTAACACCAGAAGATGTAGCAGCTCTCTGGCCACTTGGATGCCCACCCTCCCCCAACAGACACTCCATCATAGGCACTGCCTGATCCAGTGTAGCATTCATCCTGTCCATGGATTTTCCCACCTGGTTCAGGGAGTCACTCATATCAGAATGCTCAAAGTTTAGTACTTGAACTATCTTTTCCAAGGCCTTGGTGGAGCATGCCTGTGCATTCACTATGGCTCCACACATACACCTGGTGGCACCTAATGACACCCCAGCATCAGAAGAAGAAGAAGAATGGACTGCAGGTCTCCACTGAGCCCCTTTACCAACAATCCTGTGTGGCACCACACCCTCATGATGGCTACTCAGTAAAGCAACCCAGTCTGTAACTGGAGTAACCGCACTAGCCTGATCAACTGTGTCACTCTCAACCTGTCCTATATCATAGGTCTCTGTGTCATGGGTATGCACACGCATACTGACTGTGTCCAGAATATGGGCAGGGAATGTGGGAGCCACAGCTTTAGTATCAGACTACCCTCTACACCTCCAAACTGTGCCTCTTCAGTACCACTAGCATCATCAGAGGATACCAATACTCCAGCATCAGATGGTAGGAGTTCCACAGTGCCACTCTCAAGATCCTTTGCGATAACAAGGAATAAGCACAAAAAACAGAAAATTACAGAATACATTTGATCACATATTTTCCTTCCAAGAAAGGTATGTTAAACTTTAACAGATGCTAAAACAACACAAAATTAACTTTCATATAGACCTGAATCTACCTTATATACAGTAGTAACAATGACCAAATGTATGCTTACCATCTGCAGGTTGGCTGTCAGCCTGCAATCCAAAAGTGCCTGTATGTGAAGGATAGAAAGAAAGGACAAAAGTCTGCTAAGTATTAAAATGCAAATGAAACAAGAAAACGAGAACAATCACCTTCACAACTGCAGATTATAATGTTCTTACCCAAAAATTTAGTGAACAGGTAGTAAATTTCCCCCCCAAACCCCAAATCAACCTCCACTGTTTCTCAATCACTGTAGTCTGACTCATAGTTATCACTGGCTATCTGTGTGTGTGTGTGTGTGTGTGTGTGTGTGTGTGTGTGTGTGTGTGTGTGTGTGTGTGTGTCTATATATATATATATATATATATATATATATATATATATATATATATATATATATATAGCGACTTTTAAATATTGAAAACTCAGAATGCCGAAGACCAAAATATTGAGACTATAATGACAAAAGTGCAGTTTCCTGAAACCTCAAAACATCGACGCTCGCAATATTGAAAAACAAGAAGTAAACTTAACCTTCCTATTCTCCAGCACAAAAACACACCAACAAATGAAAACAAATGACTGTATACTTATATACATTTAAGCAGGAGGGGCAAGTCCCCATGAACCCCCCCATGCCCCCTGATAATTAAATACATCAACTCTCAGATCACACTACATCGAATAAAATGCTAAATATGCCATTCCTCACTGCACGACTGCATGTCTAAAGTGCAACAGAATCTCCTTAACCGTTTTTGAGCAAGACTTGCTTACTTTTGTCAGGCTTTACAATAATATACATGTCTCTGATACTTACCAGAGCTTGCAACATAACACTAGCCATTTTCTTTCTTTTAGTACAATGTGCAGCATCTTAAAGTCACAGAATCCTGTTTAAAACTTTTACAGCAGTTTTTTAATACACACTTGGCTATTTCAATATTCAGGATTTTAAACTTTTAGCATACTGATGTTTCAGCATTATGGTCTCAGTATTTTCGTCTGCTGCATGCTGGATGTTTGATATTTAAAAGTTGATCCATATATATATATATATATATATATATATATAGAGAGAGAGAGAGAGAGAGAGATATTTATCAGACATCTTAGATATATGCACACAAATATATAACAATGACACTTGCATTTTGCATACCCCAAAGGTCTAGGTTTGCTTGTGGCTCTCTGGGTCTGTCATACACATCTGCACCAATATCAAGGATTCTGGTGGAACCCTCTGCTGAGCTATCTGGATATCTGACAGTGGACAGTTAGTGGTTGTTCATTGGCAAGTCCACCCACCCAGCCACCTATTCCCAAGCAACTGCAGCCACCCTGTGGTGGGCAGAGGATATCCTGTCAGTTGTCCAGTGATGTGTCTGGGAATAGGTTCACACCTGCCTTCCAACAGCATTATTGTCATCAAACACCTGCTGCCATATCCTGACTTGGGCAGTTTAGTCACCTCTACCTCTCCTTAACAGAAAAGGTCCATGTGACATAAGGCCTTAGTAATGACCTCATTTTCTGCATCACTATGTAGTGTGGTGATATTATGCTTGTGGGTGATATTTCCTCTTGGGAATCATATTCCTGTATGAGATGAAACAGAAGACAGACACCATAATTACATATGTAATACACAGACAGGGTGACTGTGAGCTCAGTTAATTGTGACTGCATGCATCCATCATGCATGCAAACAATTTAAATGTTAATTCCTCCCTATGACTACACCTAAGTAAGGACACCCTCTCAAAAAATAGATTTTTTGTAGTCAAATATCAACACAAATATATAACATTTCTGCAATGGAAATAACACAGATTTAATTGTATAATACATACAGCATTAACAATAACTATTAAAAATGTAACAGTAGACATGCTAGACAAAACTACTATAACTGCCATGTCCACTGCTGTGGAGAGATCAGTTAGGTCGAAATCCACAAACAGAACACATTTTTCTTTTTCTGCTAACACTGGTAAAATGCCAGACCTTCCTACCAAGTTTGAATATACTCATCTGCAATAACTGTGCATTATCAAATGAATTACAAACTAAAAAATAGGCCATGTAGCATTCTGTAGCATACTTTTTGTAATGCAAATATGGCTATGGCAAAAGAAAAGGATAAAAGAAAAAAAACATTTAAGATTAAAAAAGCTGCTTTGCAGCACAATTCACAATTAACCTTTTAATGTTAAAATAAAAGCATTATGTAAGAAATAGCAACATACCTTGACAATACAGCAGTGAAGACAATAGATAATTCTCTATTTTTTTAGCAGTATGAAGTTATCTGTGTTCAAACTGTCTCCCCTGTCTGATACAAAAGCATTAGGTACACAATCACCTTTATATAGTGCAGAGTCAACCCTGTGACCACTGTGAGTATGCAAATTAGGTGTTATCATTGCAATTCCTGAATACCACAATCTGCACTAAGTGTAGGGAATGTAAACATGGTATCAGGACTTACACAATTACATGCACACACTCATACCTCTCAACTTCTTAACACAAGAAATCTGGACAAAGCCTAAGATAGTGGAGAGACAAAGGCCCAGGAATAGCGACATATTTTAAATATTGTTCTTATAAACTTAGAAAGCTATGAAAATGACATGATATGTATTAGCATGTATTTTTCTGAAGGATATGAAGTCTGAAACTTAAATAGATGTAATTATTTGGCCATTATTCAATGATTTTAATCCTCTGTGATTTTCTAGAAAACCAAAGATTTTATAAGGAACAGACCAAATATTTGAGGTAAAAATTTGGACATTCTGTGAGAGGTATGCATACATCCTAGCAATACAAGGATGAGCATTAAGAAGTATTCCCTGTTAATGGCTTGCAGCTGTATATTATTACTTTGACTGCAGGAACAATTGTCTTTCACATTTCCCCCTCTTTAATGTACACCAAATGAGGATATGTCAGCAAAAGAGACTTACCAAAGAGTCTGAAAGTATATTGCATGATTTAGGAGAGTGACAGTCCTAACATTCAAATGCTGGCTTTAAAGACCATAATAGCTACCCCTTAGTAAGAAATGTTGTTTATATTCAATGAATACTTTAAGCATTCATAAAAATAAATATGTCTATGAAACAGAGATAGACTCATTATTAAGAGATCACAGATAAGGGAATGAGGCAGCATAAAGAAAGAAAGTGATACACCTGTAATATCTGCAGTCTTTGTTTAATATTGTGTGAGTTCATGGGTATCCTAACTGCAATATCCCACTTATCCAGACATTTACTGTCAAATGAAAAAGGGCAACTTTCATAACTTGTTTCTATTGTACTTTCAATGTGACTTGATACAATGTTACATTATCATTACACCTAAACTCTTTTTCTTCTTGCTAATATAGATCTTTGTCTATGGCAACTATGGGAAATACTCTTAAATGCTTCTTTTCAATACCTTGTTTGAGCATTCAAATCCATTCAGGTCCTTGTTGCAGAATAATAAAGTTGCTTAAACATGTTTAATGCACATTTAAAGTATTAAAGTATTTAGGTTCATAGGTTTACAGGTGTGTATTAGGCTAACGACACTAGGGCCTTTACAAGCCTAGCCCATAGAAGTGCCCTGACATTGTGCCGCCCATCATTAGTTCCCAGTGCTTCTATCAAGTAGAGCCACTGGAGTGATCCTGGAGTGAACTTTCTATTTCCCATCTTCTCATCAATATTTCTCTTAAGGAGGGCTAGTGAGGTGCTCTGCTTGACATGTATGGGAAGTCTATTCCAGAGCATAGGCAGTCTCTGGGTTATGAATCTGTCCCTTCAGCATGTTCTGTTGATTGTGATAATGAGGTTGAGGTCTCTGGAGTGTGTGGTATGGAGGGACTGAGATTTCTTTAGATGTAGCATTTCTAACAGAGCTGGGTCAGACATGGCTCTGTAAGTCAAGCAGAGATAGCCTCTTAGTAGACAATATGAGACAGAGAATAGCTGGAGTTTTTTTAGTCTGTCTATGTAAGACATGTGTTTAAGGCCTAGGATCCTCTTTGTGAGGTACTTTTGTGGCCTCTCCAGCTGTTGCAGGTGTCTAGTGAGGTGCATGCCAAATGGGGCATTATACTCTATGATTGGTCTAATGAGGGAAGAGTAGAGAGAAATGATGACCTCTTTCTTCCTGGATGCAAAACCCTTGGTAATGAGATGTGCCACATTGAAGGACATTCTGACCACAGTGGCAATGTTGTGGTTTTAGGAGAGGTTGCTGTCAACCTTTGTCCCCAGATCTCTTATAACACCTTCACTGTTCAGTGGGCTCCCATCAATATGGTAATTAATGGGAACTGAGGTTTTCCCAAAGGGGATGATGATGCATATTTTGACATTAAGCTTAAGGCCATGGTTTCGACACCAATCCTTGGTCTTAGTGAGGTCTTTCTGTAGGATGTCTGCATCACTTGTGGAGTTAATAATAGCTCCCAACTTGCAGTTGTCTGAGAATTTGGTCAGCCAGAGTCCCTCTGTGTTGGCCTGGAATTCTGAGAAGTAGATGCCAAACAGCAGAGGACCCAGGACCGATCCCTGTGGGACTCCACTCATGACTTGTCAGCAATTTGACCTGGAGTCTACTACTTTCACACTGTGTGTTCTATCTGTGAGCCAATTTGCAACCCACCTAACAATTTAGGGATTGATACCTAGTTTGGTGAGTTTATCAATAATTTTTGAGTGAGGAATGGTATCAAGGGCCTTGGTCAGCTCGAGGTAGTCTGTATGAACTGCCTTACCTTCATCCACTACTCTGGTGATTGACTCAAAGAAGTCAGCCAGGTTAAGCAGGCATGATCCACCTTTCACAAAACCAAATGGCATGGGATCTAGAGTTTGGAGATTCCCTATATCCTTGTTAATTAAGTCCATGATGAATCTCTCCAGAGCCTTACATATCAGACTCGTCAGGCTAATGGGGCGATGATTTCCAGGGTCTGTAGTCACTCGTCCTTTATGGAGAGAGATGACTGTAAGCAGTGTGCCATTTGATAGGAACAAAAGCCAGAGGTGAGGCTGTGAGTGAACAGAGCATACTGATTGTTAGAGTGTGCTCAACAATATACTAAGGTTGAAAGTAATTTTGCTGCAATTATGCAACATAAATAATGTATAAGATAAAGCTTGCTTAAATGTAGAAATAGAGTTTAGTAATATGTAATCAGCATCCATACTAAATTACCATGGCTTAGAAAAGGAATCTGCTGAATGGACATTTTTCCCTTACAGACTCAAAACAGGATGTATGCAAGAGCAAAAATACAAAATCTGCTTTAAAGAATGGCCATTTTTCACTTACAGACTCAAAACAGGATGTATGCAAGAACAAAAATGCAAAATCTGCTTTTAAAGAACAATGACATGTTATTCTGCATATAAAAAATGGACACAATATGTTTCCTAAAATAACAGGATGGACACAATATGTTTCCTAAAACAACAGGATATGTTTATGACACTGTGACAATGTGTTTTCTCAAAAATATGTTTTTCTGCATGGAAAAACAGGATATGGCACAAGAACAGATGTTTTTATACAAAGATCCAAATAAAATACAGGATGTTCACACTGTCAGAAAAGCTGATCTCTGACAATGTGTTTTCTCAAAAATATGTTTTTCTTCATAAAAAAACAGGATATGCTTATCAGCATTGGCACAAGAACATATGTTCATATACACAGATCCAAATAGAATACAGAACAATGTGTTTCCTCAAAAATATGTTTTTCTACATGGACATCAGGACACTGTTACAGGATATTCACACTGTCAGAAAAGCTGGTCTCTTACAAGACATTGTTAAACAAGGAAGCTTAGTATTGTTTCTACAGGACTAAAACTGTATATAAAGAGCTGTATAAATCCAGTTATGTTAGAGGTATGATAGGGACACAAGTCCTAAGGTAAATGTTATATCTCTCACATCATCTGTACTATATGAGAAGTAAAGTTGGAGCAGTACTTTTAAGCTGCAACGAGGTTCCGTTTGATTTATTATAAAAAGTTATTTGTTACTGCTCTCTAAAGTTGATGCTGCAAAGTATATTCTCTCATCAGTGTATATTCTGCAAGTTTCTGTATGCAACAGACTGTGAATGCAAATATAACCAGACTTTGAATTTTAGCAGAATTCAGCCAGCAAGACTGAGTGTCTTAAGAATACTTCAAATCCATCACACCAAGCAGTAAGCAGCTCCATGTAATTTTTTCAATGGCAAGCTAGCCTGCATTTGAACCTACAATCTGCATTCAACCACAGGAGGAGTGATGGTAAGCCCTGCAGAGGGTCACTTCAGTTAAATTGCAGTAACTAACATTTGTACGTATGTGTCAATTCTGAACAGAAGTATTCCATTTTATGCAGCTTGCAGTAGTACAGTTTTTTAGACGTCTACATCCGGAGTGAGACTGAAGTTCCAGTCGCAGTGCCATAATTTCGCTAAGAAAAGGGAATATCCACTAGCACAGCAGTCCGCTGCCTGTTGTGCTTTCCCAGCTTCTCAAGTGACTTTGAAAAATTTCCAGCCATCTGCAACAACAGCCTGATCACCTGTTTTCTTGCTCACTGGTAAGACTTTTTTCTCGTCACATTTTTTTTAGTATGGATGCTATCAGGCAGAATTCTAGCAAATGTAAGCCAAGTTTTACTCTTAATGTAGCAGAACAACCAGATAAAATATGGAGTAAATTGCAATGTTGGTATACACAACACATTAGTAAGTGTAAAACCTTGTTAGGGCAAGTTGACATACCAGCATTATGTAAGTGGATTGTAACATTTGATTGGTATTTGCAACAAAAAAATGAAGTATATCATAGTAAATGTTTATTGTGTGATTCAAAGGAAACTGCATTTTGTGTAATATGCCATAAACAAGTATTGCATGATTTTGCTAAAAAACTAGACTGTGCAGACAGATCTGTTCATGATAAAGAATTAATTAATAATACACAGTTTTCATTATATCCAAATGTAAAGCAGTTATGTCCTGTCAGTACATTAATTTCTGAATTACAACAGCAATCAAATCTGTTATTGACAGGGTCCCCTGTAGATCTTGTAACTCCCTTTAAAAATTATGTACAAGCATGGAATGATGCCACGGCTACACATACAGATGAGGACAGAAACAAAGTTTATGATACATTGACAGAAGACTTTAATAAGTTTTTAAAAGAGAAACAAAATGAATTTAAAATGTTCAAAACTGACATTCAAGATCTCTGTCAAAAGTGCATAGGAGCTCTGCAGTCAACAGACATCTGCAGCAATTGGAGAGACCCCAAAAGTTCCTCACCAAAAGGATAAAGGGACTCCAAAATCTGTCATATGCTGCCAGATTGAAGAAACTCCAGCTCTATTCAGTCGCATACCGTCTGCTCAGAGGTGACATGTGCCTGACATACAAGGCCATGTCCAACCCGGAATTAATGGACATGCTCCACCTCAAAAAATCCAAATCCACCAAAACCACTAGAGCAAGCGACTTAAACCTTAGCACGGCTATAAATAGGATGTGCTGGAGGGATAGATTTATCACTCAGAGACTCCCTATGCTGTGGAATAAAATCCCGGTCCATGTGAGGCAGAGCACCTCGCTGACTCTGTTCAAGAGAAATCTAGACCTGTGGATGGGAGATCGTAGGTTTACCCCGGGAATCATATCTGTGTCACTGCTGGACAGAGGCACAACAAACTAATGGGCACAGTATTTTTTCATATAAGGGGTGGCGTAAGCCACAAAAATTTGGGCTAGGCTTATAAATGCCTTAGGGCAGATAGCCTAGTATAAACCTATGAACCTATGAACCTATGAACAGAGGAATCCAATAACAGGTATCATATATCCCTTAAACACTTACAGGTAGAAATGACAGACCTTAAACAGCATCTGAAGGAAAAGGAAGAAAAATTAGATGAATTAACAGAGACTAACCTCCAAAATACTATTTTGATATCCCAGCTTAAAGAAGAGTTAAAAAACACAAAACCAGTCCAAATTATAGAACAGGGACAGGGAACCACTACAGATTTATATACACAGTCTAGATTATTACAGAGTTTACCACAGTGGAATGATAAAAAAGGCATATTTTATAACATGCTTACATTTGAAGAATCGGTGGCATATACAGCAGGATCTGATATATGGACAGATGCATTACTTAGATGTTTCTGGATTTTCATTCCCAAATGTTTTAAAACTTTCATACAATTAAAGCAAGATGATTATCAGTTGAACACTAAAGTAGGATGTATGACAGCCGTTTTAATGGCATTTACACAAGGGCAGCCTCTCACAGCCAAATTATTAGATAATTTTAAAATTACTATCACAGATAAATTAATGGAACAAAGTGATCATTTTAGACTTGCATTTCAAATCATATATAAAAAAACAGACAGAGACATGGGAAAAAGAGACATACAAAAACAGCTAATACATTGCTTCTTAGAACAAGTCAAAGGGGTTCCAGGGGATATTAAATGTATCTACTTAGAAAATTCTGATACCCTCACTGATTTGGTACAAAAACTAATGAGGGGACGGACTATGGCCGATGATGGGACTTTATACTCACACCATATCTTTGCATGTGAAGATAATAGTGAGCCATTTGAAGTAATTGGTGAAGTCAAAAACAGGGGAAGGCAAAGATGGTGTGACCAACCACCAGCTGAAAGAGCTGTGTCAGCACCACCAGCTCCTGCCTCTATGCTTGTAGTACCAGGATCAAGCACAGGTAATGAGCAAAAGGCACCAACATGCTTCTTTTGTAAAAATTGGACATGTTAAGCAAAATTGTGATAATTACAAAGCCTGGCAAAAGAAGGAAGAACAGGGAGTGTTTCCAAAAGAGAGCAAACAAATTTACAAGAAAAGTCAGAAAAGCAGGATCATGTACAAAACCTTACAATATTAGTAAAAACAGTTATAAGAGCCATCAATATACAGGAAAAGGAAAGTATGCCCGGTAGATTTTCAAACAGTTTCACCTGTAAATCCGAAACATTTGATAGAACAGGCAGAAGGAATAGCTAGGCAACAGTTAAAAAAGAGATTGAAAAACCTAAATATGTAGATCATTCAGACACAGAAGAAGATGACAAACAAAAACATGAGGTGTGTCATATTGCATTTGATAATAAAGGAGAGGATGAGTGGATTTCCTTACAATAGGGATGTGCCCCTACTCTGGTATCTTTCCTGACTACCTTTAAAAGGGTCGAGATGGATGACCACTGATTGATATTTGGGTAGAGGGGTCACTGTGGAAAAATGTCTTAATAGACACAGGAGCAGCAGTATCTGTCACAAACAGACAGTTACCAGTAAATCCTATGGAAAAGGTTTGCATTTCAGCATTTAATGGCACAGGATGCTATGCAGTGAGTAGCCAAAATGTGGACATAAAGTTTAGTCAAGAGGGACAAATATGGAAGGGTGCATTTTTAATGCATCCATCTTGCACAAATACCATTATTGGTATGGACATTCTAGGACCTTTAGGCATAGTAATTGATTTACCTAATGAAATTCTGTGGATGGGAGACAAACAACAAAGAGAGGAAGAGCAAAATACAGGTTGCTATGCAATCTCTCTACCTGACAAACCTGAAAAACCTACAGGCTATATAAATACAGACAGTGAGGATGTATGGAAGCATTTACAACAGCAATTCCCAAATCTATGGTCTAAGGGTCCCAGTGATTGTGGGAAACTAGGAAGCCCAGTGGGAATAGGAAGTGATCAGGACTATATACCACCTTTTCAAAAACAATATCCTATTCCTAGGGAAGCAGAAGAACATATGGAAAAATGTATTGCAGAATGGGAAAGAGAAGGGATTATACAAAAAGGCAACAGTCCTACAAATTCACCAATCTGGCCAGTTAAGAAAAAAGGTGGTAGTTATCGTCTTGTTATTGATTTACGAAAGGTTAATCAATATACCACTCCTAGAGCACACTTGATTCCAGGAGTCCCAGAGTTGGCTGCACATATTAAGCCACAAAGTAAGTGGTTTACAGTAATAGATTTAGCAAATGTTTTTTTTGCAGTGCCACTCAGGAAAAAAGATTGGCCAAGATTTGCCTTTACATTTAAAAACCAGCCATTTGTTATGACAAGGTTACCACAAGGGTTTCAAAACAGTCCAGTTATTTTTCATCAGACAGTAGGATCCATTCTACAACATTTGGAAAAGGATGATTCAGTAATACATTACATTGATGATATTTTAATTCAGTCAGAAACAGCAGAGGAGCATGTACGGCTTCTTAAGAGAGTTTTTCATACTCTACAGCAAGCAGGGTTTAAGGTTAAAAGTGAAAAAATTCAGTTTATGACACAAAAGTTAAGTTTCTAGGTACTATTATAAAACCAACAGGAAGATCTCCTTGCCCTGTACGTGTACAAGGCATTTTACAAATGGAAAAGCCACTGACTATAGCAGACTTACATAAATTCATGGGAATCATGAATTACAATAGGGAATTTATAGAGGATTATGCAGCTGTGGCTGCTCCCCTATACAAAATGTTACATGAACAAAAGAACTCCACCTTTTAGAGTGGGGATCTCATGAAGAGGAGGCATTTTCACAGATAAAAATAAAACTAGCACAAGCTACAGAACTAATAGCGCCCACTCCAAGGTTACCATTTGTGTTACAAGCAGCAGCAGGAAAAAAAACACTGTCTGTGGGACTACTACAGGAATGGCCACATGGTAGTGACAACAGAATGGAAAAACATTACGCCCAGTCACTTTCTTTAGCAGAAAGATGACTCCAGTGGAATTGGGTTACCATCCATGTATACAGCAGTTATTAGCCATTTACTGGGGTATTAAACAAACTGAATATTTGACCGTATTTTCCAGCATTATAGTACAAACACCACATCAAGCTGTAAAAGCTTTGATAGACAGTTTTGAAATGAATAAAATTACAGATGGTATTAGTCAGGCAGTCTTTGCAAAATGGATGGCACTGCTTTGGAATGAAAACTGTTACTATACAGACAGGGATAAATACCATTTGTCAAACCATATGGGATATGAAGGAAAACAGCATAACTGTTTAGAAAAGATAATGTCACCTGAGGTGCAATTTTTAGCATCTGATTTTGATCACTTTAAGTCATCCATCTTTGTGGATGGAGCACGATATTGGGACCAAGGCAGATACTGGACAGGATTTGCCATAGTTCCAGAGAATCCACAATTGGGTTCTCCTGAACTAATCAAGTTGCCAGGGCATATGTCAGCTCAAAGAGCTGAACTGGAGGCAGTATTGTATGTGCTAAAGTATTACAATCCTATTAACATTTTTTCAGATAGTGCTTATGTAGTAAATTCTTTAAGACTACATATGGAAACCTGGGTAAGACGAGGATTTGTGGATAGTGTAGGTAAACCATTACGGTATGCTGAAGTATTAAAAGACATATATAAAGTTATAACAATGTCAAAACAACAAGGACAGTATAGCATCTTAAAAGTAAAAGCACATCAAAAGCCAACCAGTGAAACTTACAGATTAAATGTGTTAGCTGATACCTTGGCCAAACAAGCAGCACAAAATGGAAAAGAACTTCCAGAATATGAGTATGCCAATGTAGAAGTTAGTGTCTTAAAAGAGCTAGATAAAGAGTCAATAGAAAAAGACCTTGTAAATATACAAAAACAACAGGGCTTAAAAGAAGAAACTGATCAGTGCAGATTGGCAGGTATACCACCAAAGGAGTACTATGCATACACAACCTCCAAAGGGTTACAGTTGCCATATGTACCATTTCAGTTGGCATGCCAGTTGGTCAAGTTAAATCACCAAATACTGGGCCATATAGGAACTGATAAGTTATGGGCAGTTGTAAAAGAAAAGTATTGGAACCCAAATTTAAAAGGTCTGCAAACTGATTATAGAAGAATGTTTAATCTGTCTTCAGGTAAATGCTAAAAGCAAAAGGCCTCAGTTACATCGAGTACAGCCAGCGGATGGGCCATGGTATGCAGTTCAAATAGATTATGCAGGTCCATTACCAACAACAAAGGGAGGTTACAGATATCTACTAGTAGTAGTGGACGTCTTTTCAAAATGGGTAGAAGCAATTCCTACCAAAACCATGACAGCAAAGGCAACAGCAGAAGCCTTATGGAAAAATATTTTCTGTCATTGGGGATGGCCACGGGTTATAGAGTCAGACAATGGCCCACAGTTTGTTAGTGATCTCATTAAACAAATGTGTAATTTGTTAGGCATACAGCAAAGGTTTCATGTACCATACCATCCACAATCTAATGGCATTGTAGAACGTATGAATCGGATGTTAAAAGAACGTCTAAAAAAGGCATGCTTGGAAAAGGGCAATACATGGGTACATCATCTGCCTGGTATTTTAATGGGTATTCGAGCAACACCAAACAGCAAAACAGGTATTTCCTATATATGAAATAATGACAGGCCGCAAAATGCCCATACAATTACCATTTGATCCAGATTTACCTAATGGTAGGCCCATGCTAGAAATTAGCAAACATCAGGAATGGCTAAAACAACTTACTAGTATATGTGACTATAATGCAAGGGAGCAAGCGTTCCATCTATGGAAAAAGGTGCCAATAATACCAGCTGAAGAAAACCTTCCTTGTGGAACCAAAGTATTGGTAAAAACATTCCAAATGGAAGGACCATGGGCTAGCAATTGGCAAGGCCCTTTTGAAGTAGTGGAACAAATTGGACCATTAGTGTACAAAATCAAAGGAAAAAAGAAAAACAGAACAATGTTGGTACATAAAGATCAACTAAGAATGATAAAAAATAGTGAACAATGTAAATCTGATTAAATGTATTCTTTTGTAGGTTTCCAACAGAGAAAACCCTAATGAAATTGACATGGTTTAAAGTGCATCCTTTTGGAAATCCAGTTTCGGATGACCAAAGGCAAAATGATTCAACAATGGAATTTCTATTTAAAGGATGTTTTTTTTAAATTGATAATAGCTATTATACTAACTATTATTGTATTGCTTAGTATTAAATTATACTTACAACCTGTTAATCAAACTGTAAAGTTACATAAGAGAGAGGGAAAGAAATGTGGAAAAATGAACAAGACTGGTCACCATCTTTTAACACTTTCTTAGCAAGACAATGTTGGTATGCAAAAAGCATGAATGTTTCTAATTGTTGGGTATGTAGTTTAATACCAAAAATAACAGGGGTAATGCCTCTAATACCTATTCCACTAAATTCTCTTAGTAGTTGGAGAGTATTAATAAATGAAACAGGAGATCAAGTTATAAATGTACAATTACGTAAAGCAAGAGTACAGTTATCTGCTATAGTACGGGGATCACATGTTTTCAACAAAATGGAACTGTTCCAGTGGGTAATAGCAATTGTATTCAAACAATTGAAATGATAAATTTTCACAACCACATACCAGTACGTGGAGTATTTTCTCATGGTTTTCCTATTTTAATACCAATTAAGGGTCAGTTAATATTAAGTGACACAGCAGTATTTCACTTTTCACAAAATGACAAAAATGACTGTAAAACTAATATTACATGTTGAAGAAGTAAAACAGATAAAAACTTTACAGCTGTACATGATAAAACTCCTACTATGGGGCAAGTAAATGACAGTCTGGTAAATAGCAGTGTTGCTCTATCAGATGGGTTATATTACATCTGTGGTAAATATGCTTATAAATGGTTACCAAAGGGATGGGATGGCACCTGTTATATAGGATTAGTGGTACCAGCAATGCATCATGTAAAAGAGTTACCAAAAGGAAACATTAGGAATACAAAAAAGAAAAGGGATATATTACCTGTAATTGAAAGTCCAGAAAATCCAGTAGACACCTTAGATACATCACGTATATATCATCAAAATCTTGATTATATTAAATTAAAAGATATGGATTTAGAAGATGATGTAATCTCTGGAGCAGGTATTTTCCTTGGTGCGGGCTGCAAAAGCCATCTGGGAACTGAGAAAACTATCTAAACTAGTTGAGGTATTGGCAAATGCCACTTTCAATGCAGTCCTTGACATTACTGTCGAAATGACAGCAATATGAACTATGGTTTTGCAAAATCGAATGGCATTAGATTACATATTAGCATCACAAGGGGGTACATGTGCCTTAATAGGAGAACAGTGTTGTACATTTATTCCAGACAAAACAGAATCTGTAAAAGCACATTTAGAAGTGATTGCACAAGTGTCTCAACATACTAGAAAAAACTGGAATGATGACTGGAGTGAATGGTTTAGTAATCTATTTACAGGATGGACAGGAAAAATCACTGTATTTTTAATTTCTTTTATTGTTATTGTAATGCTTGGTTGCATACTATTTACATGTATTAAAGTCTGCTTAGCAAAAGCTAGTCAAGTTACTGTTGTTAATTGTCATAATGAAAAAGTATTACCAAATAATGCTGAATTTATTTCTCTAGTTTAAAATAAAAAATACGGAATTGTTAAGAGTGTGCTCAACAATATACTAAGGTTGAAAGTAATTTTGCTGCAATTATGCAACATAAATAATGTATAAGATAAAGCTTGCTTAAATGTAGAAATAGAGTTTAGTAATATGTAATCAGCATCCATACTAAATTACCATGGCTTGGAAAAGGAATCTGCTGAATGGACATTTTTCCCTTACAGACTCAAAACAGGATGTATGCAAGAGCAAAAATACAAAATCTGCTTTTAAAGAATGGACATTTTTCTCTTACAGACTCAAAACAGGATGTATGCAAGAACAAAAATGCAAAATCTGCTTTTAAAGAACAATGACATGTTATTCTGCACATAAAAAAAATGGACACAATATGTTTCCTAAAATAACAGGATGGACACAATATGTTTCCTAAAACAACAGGATATGTTTATGACACTGTGACAATGTGTTTTCTCAAAAATATGTTTTTCTGCATGGAAAAACAGGATATAACACAAGAACAGATGTTTTTATACAAAGATCCAAATAAAATACAGGATGTTCACACTGTCAGAAAAGCTGATCTCTGACAATGTGTTTTCTCAAAAATATGTTTTTCTTCATAAAAAACAGGATATGCTTATCAGCATTGGCACAAGAACATATGTTCATATACACAGATCCAAATAGAATACAGAACAATGTGTTTCCTCAAAAATATGTTTTTCTACATGGACATCAGGACACTGTTACAGGATATTCACACTGTCAGAAAAGCTGGTCTCTTACAAGACATTGTTAAACAAGGAAGCTTAGTATTGTTTCTACAGGACTAAAACTGTATATAAAGAGCTGTATAAATCCAGTTATGTTAGAGGTATGATAGGGACACAAGTCCTAAGGTAAATGTTATATCTCTCAGATCATCTGTACTATATGAGAAGTAAAGTTGGAACAGTACTTTTAAGCTGCAACGTGGTTCTGTTTGATTTATTATAAAAAGTTATTTGTTACTGCTCTCTAAAGTTGATGCTGCAAAGTATATTCTCTCATCAGTGTATATTCTGCAAGTTTCTGTATGCAACAGACTGTGAATGCAAATATAACCAGACTTTGAATTTTAGCAGAATTCAGCCAGCAAGACTGAGTGTCTTAAGAATACTTCAAATCCATCACACCAAGCAGTAAGCAGCTCCATGTAATTTTTTCACTGATGTGGTGCCAGTTCACTTTGTAATTCATGTAGAACATGGCCAGGGATATTTTTGGGTCCCATGGAAACTGTATTCTTGGCCTTAGACAATACAGCTTTAACCTGTGCTGCAGTAATGCAGGTTGTCTTGCATTCCTCCAGTATTAAGATTGGTCCTTTGGGGGGAGAAAGGGGTAAAGTTGGCACTGAATCTGTTGGCCAGTATGTTGTCAATATCTGTTGGCTCAGTATAGGAGGTACCATTGTGCAGTAACTCAGAGCAAATTTGGGTATTGCCAGGGAGATTCTTGATATAATTAAAGAAGGCTCTGTGGTTATTTTTAGTGTCTGCTGCAATGCTGCCTTCATAGCTGGATTTGGAGATTTTGATGAGGGATCTAAACTTTTTGTTGAGGCTAATCTGTGAATTTTTCCAGTCTTGAGACTTTGCCTTTTTTGCAACAGTTTCTTCCTTCTGTTGTAGAGTTTATTAATGGCAGGGGGCTACCAGACTGGCTTCCTTTTTTTGGAGGAGAGCATCTTGGTTCTGTTGGGTATGGCTAGTTCCATGCATTTATATACGTGTTCGCACAGTACATTGGTGTATGATTTGGCAGTCATGCATCTATTTTCCATTGGCATGGGTGCTGTGAAGTTAGTCACCTTTGTTTTTAGGAGTCTAAAGTCAACTTTGGAGAAGTTTTTCATGGTGGATACCTTTGTGAGGGGTGTGGGGGAGATGTGGATTTCCATGGTAATTAGTTTGTGGTCGGATCTAACCAGAGAGGAATTGACTATTGGTGTAGAGCAATGGTTGTCCATGTTGGTAATAACCAGGTCAAGGATGTTGCTTCCTCTACTGGGGTAACAATGAGATGGTCCAGGGCATTGGAACTAAGTGCTCTATCTGTGCTACCTTCCATTTTCTTTGTATCGTTTGAACACTATTTGGCATTGTGCTCCATTGACTGGCAGCAGTCAATACCACTGAATTGCATTTTGATGCCCAAGGTGAAAACTGACAAATTTTATTTGTGCAGCCACTGATAGCAAAATGACGACTGGTATGGTTACACTTCCTCAGCAGTCTGAAGAGTATTTTTTAAACACCTTTATTAAATTATCACTTGTGAGATATGCAAATTCACAGTCATATAAATGTAAGCAAACTGTAATTAACATAACAAACATTATACTTCACATATATTGCTATATATCATATAACCTAAGCAACATTACATAAATTAATTCCTGCCTTTTCTAAACATGAAACATCTTTATTAAGTCATCATTTACTACATAGACAATCATACATTTATATAAATGAAAACAAACCATACCAACACAATCCTAATTGCAAGTATTTTACATCACAAACCATACTGACACTCACAGCTGCAAACATTATACATCACTTATAATCTATAATCTTCCCAATCTTTTTCAGTCAAACACTACATAGTTCATTTAAGTCCTACTGCCTTTTAAACCTCATTCCTCCCTTGTATGTATTATTCCCACAATTCCCATTTTTTAATATGTAGTTTGCTCCTACCCTTTTCTAAACATCTCAATTCCAGTTGTTTTATCTCTGTCACTATATTCACTATTTTTAGTATAGTTGGTTTAGATTTTGATTTCCATTTTCTAGTAATTGCTTTTTTGGCAGCCACCAATATTAGACACATCAAAGCCTTACCTGTCTAGGCAATTCCAATTCTGTATCATACCTCAGAAAAATCATCTCCGTCATCAGATCAATCTGCCCAACCAGCATCTCCAACAGTACATCCTGCTGGCAATCCTTAAAGTCCACCAGTTCACTGTACTCACAGAAAATGTGTTCACAATTACCTCATTTTTGCCCATCACACCTCCAACATTTGCTGTCTGCCTGAGGAAAAATTATCTGGAGTCTACTTGGGGTATATAAATATCTAAGTAAACATTTCCAGGCAAAAATCCTAAATCTTCTGGATTTTGTTCCAAATTTGGGAGACATACATGTATCCTCCCATTGTTTCTTTGTGAATTGCATTCTGAAAAGTATTGAGTAAAGAAATTAAAATTGTCAAACTGTTATCTCTGTGGCATAATGTGTAAAGGTACTGAACTTAGAAAAATAGTAGAGGTGATGCAGGGATCAAAATCTGTTCACAGATCATTTTTGTGAGGGAGTTCATACCAAATCTTGATACTCATTTTGTTGTATGAATCTGTTGATGTAGAAAACCCAAGTAAGGTCAGTATTGACTAAAACTGACAGACAGATAAGTCATTTGAAATTATGTAAATATTAAGTGTGTGTGCTGTGTGAGCAGTTCTGTTGTTCCCTGTCCTTTTCTCTCTTCCCATGGCATTGAAGTCCTAACATTGTAACATATACCTGACAATACTGATTCAGCAATGAGATCCGATATGGTTGAATTTATCATTTTAATGTAGTACTAGCTGTGCTCATTCTTAGACTTACAGTGCGATTCATTTCTAGGAAGTTACTAGAAGTTAATGGCCCTAGAGACCTTACAAGCAGAGCCAAGTTCTACCCTTATTTCCACAATCAGCACATATTACCCCTGTCCAAGAGGGACACAGGTGAAACTCCCAGGGTGATTTTTATGGTTAACTGTACAATCATCCAGATTGCATTTGAAGAGACCCAATAAGTTGTTTTGTTTGACATGAAGTGGGCATCTGTATCAAAGGTGTGGTAACCTCTGGTTGATAAATCTGTCCCTCTAACGGGTTCTATTAATTTCACATAAGGTTAATCTGTATAGAGTGAGTAACCCATATACCATTTCACTTGTGTATATGCAGTATTTCCAATAAAGCAATGTCAGAGATTGCCTTATATGGAAGGCAGAGATCACCCTTAGTTGTCTGTATGAAACAGAATAAAGTGACAGTGATTTCAGGCAATCCAGATAAGACATATGCTGAAGACCTTGAATTTTCCTTGTGATGAACCTTTGTGGTCTCTCCAATTGCTGCAGGTGCTTGGAAAGATATCATTTAAACGGGGCAGTGTACTCAATTATTGGCCTGATGAGGGAAGAGTACAGGGAGATTATAAGTTCTTTTTTTTCTGGAGGCAATGCCCTTCATTATGAGATGAGCACTATAGAATGCCCTTCTTTCCACTGGGGAAATATGGTGATTACATGTAAGTGCTGTCAACCTGTGTGGCCAGATTTCTCACCACTGAGTGAGTACTTAGGGTGTTGCTATTGATGTGGTAGTTAGCAGAATTATCACTCTTACCAAAAGGGATGATAATACATTTTTTTTTGCATTGAGTTTAAGGCCATGACTTTGGTACCAATCCTTTTTTTTGTAAGGCCCTCTTTGTAGGATGTGGACATCATTTGGGGAGTCTATGACCACTCCCAGTTTGTAGTCATCAGCAAACTTTGTCAGACAATGCTCCTTTAGGTTTAACTTGTACTTTGGAGAAATAGGTTCCAAACAGTAGATGTGCCAGGACAGATCTCTGTGGAGCACCACTGGTTACAGGTCTGCTGTTGGAGGTGGATTCCCCTAGTTTGACTATATGAGTTCTATCAGTGAGCTAGTTAGTGATCCAACTAATGATATAAGAGTTGATACCTAACTGGGTGAGTTTGTCAATAATGCCTGAGTGGGGGATAGTGTCAAACTCCTTGGCTAAGTCTAGGTAGGCTGTACGTACAAATTACACCTCATCCAGGGTCTTGGTGACTGTCTCAAAGATGTCCACCAGGTTTAACAGGCATGATCTCCCTGTGTCTTCAAGTTGTTATTCCCAAAAATGCTGTTTGAATGCTTCTGATAAATATTGCCTTCTGCATTTGTGCAGTGCTTGGTAGTGTGAAATTCACTTTCACAGCTTAAGAAAAACAGTGAACATTTTAGTTTAGTCTTCCTTATGTAATGTAAACCAGCCTGGCAGATTTGTACAGCCATCAACACTCTGAATAGCACTCAGGGAAGAAAATACACCTGACAGATAACTTTTTCTGTGGCACATGGTATAAGTACAGTGAGCTTAGAGATAAAGGACATCTGATTCATGGTTCAAATCCACTTGAATGATAATTTTAAAGAGGGTTGTCTGAATGCACATGTAATCACATTTTGTAATACCATTGTTTTGCTGTTTAAAAAGCAACTGTTATCACTATTGATTACAATATGCGACGTTTTATTAGTCTACTTTCACATTATTTGTTATTAACTAAAAGTCTGATAATATGTTCCACAAAGTACATGCCTGATGTTGCAAGGAGATGTGAGACGGATGAATGTTTCACTTGAATGCACTTCTTGCTCTGGTCATTGCTATATATACCACTTCATTGCATTTCATTTATTTCCTGCTTTTTTCTCTATCACATATTTATTTTCTAATGGCTTTTTCATTTGCAGTGTGCTCAGCATTACACAAACATGGTTCATTGCCTAAAGAAAAAAATGAAGAATTTAGTTTAGGCTGCCTTACATGGAGGAGCAAATATGACTGCTGTCATTGTGCGGCTCTCCACAGAAGGGAGAGTACTTACCTCAGAGAATGCACCTGACAGATGTCAAATTCTGTAATACAAGGTGTAACTGAAGTGAATTGAGAGAAATAAAGTACATAAAGCATTGTTTGAATCCTGTTTAGAGATCATGTTGCAATTATTCGCAATATGTGTTTTCTTTCTTTCTTTTTTTTTTTGTCATTTTAATTTGCATTTACTGTCTGGTTTGCAGTGCACAAACACAGTTCATTAACTAAGGAAAAGAGTGAAAAAATTAGTTTAGCCTGCCTTAGACAAAACAAATATGCCTGGCATCTTTGAGCGGCTCTCCGCAACAAGCATAGTACTTACTTCAGAGAATGCACCTGACAGATGTTAAATTCTGTGGAACAAAGTGTAACTGAAGCGAATTAAGAGAAATAGGGCACATGAACCATTAATCTGAATTTCTATTTAAAGATCATATTACAATTATTCACAATATGTATTTTACTTTTTGGTATTTTTAAGTTACATTTCTCTCCTCTTGGCAGTGTACAAACACAATTTGCTACTTAAGGAAAATGTGAAAAATGTAATTAAGGCTGCCTCAGGTACTGCAAACACATCTGGCAACGGTGCACTTTCCTCAGCTATCTGGACAGTACTAAGAGGAGAAATTCTACCTGTTACCTACCAGTCTATGTGGCATATGGTGTACTTCAAGTGAACTGAGTGAAATAAGTACATGAAGCATTGTTTGAATCATGCTTACAGATCACATTGCAATTATTCACAATATGTACTTTGTTTATTTTTTGTCATTTTAAGTTGCATTTATTCTCCACTTGGCAGAATGCAAACATGTATAACTAAGGAAAATGACTAAAAAAATAGTTTAGGCTGCTTTAGGTAGTGCAAAAACACCTAGCGATGGTGCAGTTTTCTCAGCACTATGGACAGTACAATTACACCTGTCACATATTTATCTCTGTGGAACAAGGTGTACCTTATGTGAATTGAGATAAATAAGACATATGAACCATAGTTTTATTCCTGTTTAGAGATCACATTGCAATTACTCATAATGTGTACTTTTATTTTTTTGTCAATTTATATTGCGTTTGTTCTCTGCTTGGTTGCATGCAAACATGGTTCACTACCTAAGAATAAAGTGAAAAATTCAGTTTAGACTGCTGTAGGCAGTTGAAACACACCTGGCAACAGTGTGCTTGCCTCAGATCTCTGAACAGTACTGAGTAGAAGAATCCTAACTGCCATAGCATTATCTCTGTGGCACAAGGTGTTAGTGCAGTAACTTTAGATTGGAATCCAGTTGCAAGGTACTTTTTACAACAGGTATAAGAAATACATTTTTCAGAACATTTTGATTAGGACTGTAACACTAAAGAAAAATGATAATGGTAAGCCTGTTTCTTCCAAGCAATTTACCAGTAATCCTTGCAGAATTAAACTTTTCTATTTAGTATATATCATTAATGTTTCACATATAAATGATGTGTACCCATTTTCCTAGATATAATAATTATGATATTTAATATAAAATTCACTTGCATATGTATGATGGGCACAGTACTTTTGTTATAATCATCATGACTCATCACAGATCCCAACTATGTGTACAGGACAGTTCTGTCTTGTGAAGTATGTATGTAACATAAACCAACCTGTATTAATCAGCACTTTCAACTGCATCCAACTGAAATATATTAACAAACAAAGATGTTGACTGTTGCATAGGAATGCATTCCCAGAATTAATTAAAACCACACACAGACAGTCCTTTCTGAATTGTATCTCCATCCATTATGAAATGACTATATGTCTACTTTCCATGCCGGAAAGGTAGTTCTCCTGTTACAAAGTCAGTTAATAATGTAAGTTTGAACTTTTACATGCTTTATCACATGAGTTTAATTTCCAGCTATATATTTACAATAATATTTTAACATGGTGTAAGCCCCAACATCACAATATATCACCATTCATCATCTTTCTCCTTCCAAACTGCAAGTATTAAAAGCCATGTCATTAACAATTCCATTGTTGAATATTGGAACCGGTGTCAGTAGGTTGACTATCGCACATGGCAAACCTCAATGCCTTTAACTGCTATATGATGTAAGTTGTGTAAATGTGTCTGCTAAGGAATACATCTGCTTTCAGTTACACAATGCAGTTGGCAAGGCTGTGCAACTTTGTGCAATACCAGTAATATTTGAGATCTGCATTCGTCTACAATTCAAGCATATATTGTTAGTTTGACTTTTTGCAGACATAGCTGGCAAGGGACAGAATGGGGCTAAATTTAGAGCACAAACATGGGATGCTGAGGATTCCAGGATATTTGTGATAATCCTTGTGAAGAGCTACAGCTGTAGGCTGCTGCAGGGGGATTATTGGTCTCAGTATAAGGCTGAGGCTTGGAATAGCTTAGCCAAAGATGTCTCCAATGTGTCAAGAATTCCATGCACTGGGGAACAATGCCATTACCATTATCGTGACCTTTAAAAGCACAAGCAGGAGCTCCCAAGCTGATGAGAGGCTGAATTTGGGACTGGAAATATCCCCAGTTGTGTAAGTTTACTGACCCATAACCTGTCTATGATATGGCATTAATGATCTTGATAGCCAACACAGGTGCTCATTATGATATAAGAAATACAAACTGCTGTTTCTTATATTATAGCAGTGAGATTTCTTTATTTTATGACACATAAATACCTTTCCATCATATATAGATTTGGAAAATGTGTATAATACTTAGTTATCATAATTGTTTATACATTGCTGAACCATGTTTATTTAAAAAATACAATACTGTGACATGCCATGTATCCAATTTTTTTTGTTTATCATCCCCACAGCCTTTCTGTCTCTTTTTTGGGAGAGTTATAATTTATTAATCTTCTGTTTCCATCCCTTGTTGTTGAAAAGTTAATGATCAATAGTACATAGAGGTACACCAACCACTGCATCCTGGCCCACCAAACCTCAACATGGCAGCACAGACACCCAGCACTTTGAGGCCACAATCTGTCAGTGTTGTCATCACAACCTCTACCCTACCTGCTCCAACTACATCAGGTCTCTCTGACCTGGCTGCTGATGCAGTGGTACCCGACAGGAGCAGTAGTAATGCAGGTGGCAATTCTGTCATCAAGCATGACTTCACAGGGCTGGTGGAGGATATAATAGAGAAGGGACTTGGTGCATGTATTGGCAAGGTTGAAAAGATTCTGTGGCATACTGGAAAGATGATGCAATGCCAGGCACTGACCCAGGGAGCTGCTACAGGAGACTGTGACAGCAATTCTGAGAGTGAGGACTAGATTCTCATTGCTGTCAAGTTCTAAGTGGGTGAGCCTTCGATGTTACCTACCTATCCCCAATCATGGTGTCCCCACTCTTTTTATCTCCATAACTGTACCTGTTTGTCTTGTATGTCCTGTATGTCTGCACATGCTTCTTAACTTACCCTACCTACCTGACCCTGTCATTCCTAAGCACCTTTCCCAACTTTCCTCTATCTCCCAAAAAAAAAAAAATCATGCCCCATACATAGCTCTTCACTTCATCTGTTTGTCATCTGGACACAATTGATTTACTCCAATTGGCCATACAACATTGTTCTGTTTTTGCCACTCATCACTAGTGTGGTGAATCTGTAAAGTCATGAAATTATGTGTATAATGGTAAATTTACATTGTGAAAAAGAAGATAGCTATGGTGTTCTCCCACCAACCTCCTGCAAATTCTTGTATTCTTTCCCCTGTATAAAACCCTCTGCTTGCCAACCTCATTTTCACCACTGTCCTGTCCACCCCATGTTCACTTCTTTAATTTGGTCAAATAATCAATTTGCATAAAACACACATGGCCAGGAAGGCCCATGGAAAAGCCTTCACTTTATGTCATCAGCATTTGTGTGGAGTTTGGCATAACTCCACAATAGTGAGTGACAGTAAACACTGTTTATCTTCTTATTGCAAAAACTGAATATTTCAATTTAATCTGTAGTGGTCCCATTACTTTTGCACAAATGTGCTTAAATCCACTGCACTATGGGTATACAGAGTAAAGTCAGACTAAGGCAGTACTATGGAACAGTTAATGCAACAGTTCTTAGGCTGCTAGATGTATTAAAGTAGGAGTTCTTATGTGGCTTGTTGAGATAATTACCTTGTTTGTAGCCTAATGTTTTTGCATAGTGTTGTGTGTTCAATTACAGCTGTAGGTCAATTTATTACTTCATGACATTTCATAATCCTATCATATATATATAACTGCAAACTTCTGTATTTCCCTTCATATAAAACATTTCCTTAACCTAATATTGGAATACTGCAAGACATCATTTTCAGAAACATTGCAGCCCAAACAGGGATACTTCTTAATCCAACCTTATCCTGGTTAGATATTCATGTTTATTGCACTCTTCTCCCCCTTTATTGCACTCTTCTCCCCCTTATTTGTACATATAACAAGCAATTTATTATACAGAGAATGAAATATTAATGTTGATTTAATAAGTAACACTAAAACACCATACATATGTTCCTACATGCTCCACAAAACAAATTGTTGCTTTTCCAGTTTGCATCCATCTGCATCTCTCTCTCTCTCTCGGTTCACCCCTTCAGCTTCAGTAAGTTGCCAAAGTGTTTGAATTGTGCTATTTTAATGTTGTGAAGTAGTAATTTTTTTGGTGTGATGAGCTAATGCTCATATATGTAGAAAGATTTTTGAATAATTTAAAGGGTTCTACTCCAGCCATTGTTTTGGTACACTAAGTTACATGTACCTGTTGGCTACATATCATTATGGGCCAGCATTATCTTGCTTTTGTTATAATCTGCTGTGTCCATTCTCCTTGTCACCCTATGTATTATCTTCCTTCTGTGTCATTAATCTTCCACCTCTATATTTCCACAATGTCTGGTGCCAGGCAATGACTGCAACTAAGGCTAAATGAAAGTAAACAGCTTAGGGCAATATCTTGTGATTTTATTACCTTCATCTGCATTACTCTGTCACAATTTGCACTGCTGTGCTAAGCTATGTTTAATTAGTTTAATGTACTTTTTAACAAGCTGAGGAGTCAGATGCACAGATTAGAGTTGTCAATAGGGTAACAAAGATGAATACATGCATTTGCATTTGATGAAATCTGTTATCAAATAGTACCTATCAGAATATTGATGTCATGCATGATATCAACTTGAACGCATAAGTGTAGCTAAGTAACTTTTATCTGCACTTTTTAAAGTAATTTGTTTGTGTTGCATTGAGCAATATCTAGCTAGAAGTTGACTGTTTTTTCAGTAGTGCATGTGGTATTTTCAGTTAAGGCTTGTTAAAAACCTGCATAGCCAGTGATAGGTGGGGGTAGTAGTTTCCTTCATTGTTATTCAGTTTCTGTCATATACAAGTGGTAGAGTGAATTATCTTCTGTTTAAACTGTGAGCTTTGGCAGGTTAAGACCTGCATGATATCAATTGAACACATAAGTGTAGCTAAGTAACTTTTATCTGCACTTTTTAAAGTAATTTGTTTGTGTTGCATTGAGCAATATCTAGCTAGAAGTTGACTGTATTTTCAGTAGTGCATGTTTTATTTTTAGTTAAGACTTGTTAAAAACCTGCATAGCCAGTGATAGGTGAGGGTAGTAGTTTCCTTCATTGTTATTCAGTTTCTATCTTATACAAGTGGTACAGTGAATTATCTTCTGTTCAAACTGTGAGCTTTGGCCGATTAAGACCTGCATGATATCAAATTGAATGCATAAGTGTAGCTAAGTAACTTTTATCTGCACTTTTTAAAGTAATTTGTTTGTGTTGCATTGAGCAATATCTTGCTAGAAGTTGACTGTTTTTTCAGTAGGCCTCCACCCACCCTCCCTGTTTTTGTCTTGGTGTTAATCTTGGTGGCTTTGAAACTGCCCGCCCCTCTTGTAAATTTGCACTTGGATACTCCTCGTGGGCCCATCTCATTTGCTCACTCGAAAAAAAAAAAAAAAAAAAGTATCTGCTTTTACTGTATTTGTGTTTCTTCCTACTTTATTTTGCTTTTACGTCATCTTAAAAGTACTCAATTGTATTTATTACTGCTTGGTGTAACTCACTCTAAGCCTTTTAATTTAAGCACTTGGGCTTCAGACCAGTTGTTTTACATTAAGAAGGTTTGTGCTCTGCACTGTAGTGGCAGGACAGGTAGCTTACATCCTTCTAAGTTGCGAACTGCTGATTGAGGGCTCAGTGTTTGTTATTCTAAAAGTGTATTAATTCTGTTTTAAGCAGTTGGGCTTCAGGCCAGTTATTTTACATTAAAAGGGTTTGTGGTCTGCACTCTTGTGGGAGGAGAGGCTGGACTCTGCCCTCCTGAGCTGGGAATTTCTGGTTAAAGGTTTATAGCGCCTGCATATTTGTACTGCTTCTTACTAAATTGGTACACCTTGTTTGCTGTAGCATAGACTAGATCCAGGCCTGCTGAATCTAGTTTTGTTTGTATAACTTGAGCACTAATCCAGGCATTCTTTAAAGTATTCAATTGTATTTATTACTGCTTGGTAGTAACTTGATTAAAGTGTAGCTATCATTCAAAGTCTTTTGGATTAAGCACTTGGGCTCAGACAAGTTGTTTTACATTAGGAAGGTTTGTGGCCTGCACTGTGGTGGCAGGACAGGTAGCTTACATCCATCTAAGTTGGGAACTGCTGATTGATTGCTCAGTGTCTGTTATTCTAAAAGTGTATTAGTTCTGGTTTAAGCACTTGGGCTTCAGGCCAGTTATTTTACATTAAGAAGGTTCATGGTCTGCACTCTTGTGGGAGGAGAGGCTGGACTCTGCCCTTCTGAGCTGGGAATTTCTGGTTAAAGGCTTATAGTGCCTGCATATTTGAACTGTTTCTTACTGGAATTGGTACACCTTGTTTGTTGTAGCATAGACTAGATCCAGGCCTGCTGAATCTAGCTTTGTTTGTATGCTTATTTGCTTGTTATTTCCCTGAAACGCTAATTCTGTGGATCCCTAGTGACATCTGCATTGCTTACTGTACTTATTTCCTTGTTTCACTTGAAAGAAAGTTATTGTTTGTCATTTTTGCATTTAAGTTACCTGTAATACATTGCATTTAAGTTACCTGGCACTTGCTCACTAAAGCAATTATATAAGTCAGCACTAAAAAATTAAAAGCACTACACCCTCACAAACTCCCCTTGAGTACCTTGTTTCCCATTGGCCCTTTTTTTCAATTATAAAGGAATTCCCAATACTATTCTAGCATGTCCAAAGGTCAGTTGTCAATCTCCTCTCCGGTCCAGCTGGTGAATCTGGGAATCTTGAGGCAATGTTACAACTGCCTCATGTACACATACAACCCTCTCCTCCTCCCAACAAATTCCAACACATGTGAGAGATGCAACCATATAGCCAAACTGGAGGCTAAGCTCTCTCAACTCAGTACTGGTGAAACCTGTCAGGAGGAGAAGGAAACCACACTCACTACAGTTCCAGTCTCACATAGACCTACCACAACAGCAAACCAAACACATAAACACACAAAAACATACTCAGAGGCTCTAAATAAAAATCTGCCTAAGCAGCAGAGACCTCCAAAGCAGACACCCAAGCAACCGCTACCCCAAAACAAAACACGTGCAACACATAGCTCACAAAGCCAGTGTGCCGAACAGTCACAGCCCTTAAGGCAAAACAACACACCTGATACACTTGTGATAGGTGACTCTATCGTCAGGCACACTGACGTCCTGCTCACCAGGCTGAACAAGGAGAAGGTCATGGTGAGCTGCCTGTCGGGCGCTAGGATCCGCCACATAACACAAGCACTCAGGTCACTCCAAGGCAAGTACAAATATGACTCAGTCATTGTCCATGCTGGTGTGAATGACCTGAGATGTACCTCCCTGGACTACATGAAAAGAGACATAGAGGAGCTCTCTGAGCATGTGGCCCAGGCCGGTATGACCCTGACCTTGAGTTGCATCTTACCCTCACCAAGAATGATGCCACAATATGAAGACAAGATGATCAATTTCAACAATTGGCTTAAGTATTGGTGTCATTCAAAGGGGATCCAATGCCTGTCAGCCTGGGATGATATGCTCGAGAGGCCACGATGCTTTGCTAGGGACGGCTTGCACCTGTCACCCCTGGGCTTTCGGATATTGGCAAAGGCTCTTGCTACCCCCATAGTGCCTTTTTTAAGCAAGGCTCAAAAGAAAAACCCACCTCCATAGGTATCACAAGGGATAAGAAACTAAGAGTAATGCTACTCAATGCCAGAAGTATAAACCTCAAGATGCATGCAGTCAAAACTCTCCTTAGCATGGTGAACATCGATATCTGTGCAGTAACAGAAACCTGGTTCAAGGCTCCCGAGAGCACCCCAGCATTGCCAGGTTATACCTCATACCATGCTTTTCGGCCCCAAAACTTGGACCGAACCAGAAAAGGAGGGGGACTATCAATATTCGTCAAAGATACCCACACCTCCAGATTGGTGGCACAGCACGAAGCATCAGAGACTATCCATGTGCAACTAACAGTGGGTAAAACTGCCTTCCAGTTTATAGCCTGCTACAGACCACCCTCCCAAACCCAGGAACCCCACTCGGCCTTCCTGAGAACACTGGAAAATATGAAGGTCTCTCCAAACACCATTATATTGGGCGACTTCAACTACCCAAACATAGTCTGTGAGCATTACTCTAGCTCCAACACCCTAGCTCAAAGGTTCCTAGAATTTATAAACTCAAATGCTATGGAACAACTTGTTACCACTCCCACAAGAGGTGAAAACATACTGGACCTGATCATCACCAACATGGGGACTCTATGCTCCAGACCAGAAGTGTATCCCTCACTTGTAAGATCAGACCATAAACTAATCTCACTGGATGTTCACATCCCGAGCCCACCCCCTGCCCAGAAAACCACAGTGAAAAACTTCTCTAAAGCAAATTTCGCACTCCTCAAAACTGAGGTGGAATCCTTCAAAGCCCCCGGGCCTGTGGAAAATATGGCCCAGACCGCAGAATCCTTTATAAACGCATTCTATGAACACCTTCAGGAATGCATGGATCATGCAATCCCAAATAAAACCAAGACTCAATCCTCCAAAGGTGGACCCCAGCCATAAACAAACTATACAATAGAAGGAGGAAGCTACTACATGATAGAGCAAAATCCCAAAAAGGGAAGGCATCTCTGATCAGTGTTAGCAAAAAACTACGGGCACTAATAAAATCATCTAAGGCCAGCTTCAAGAGAAAAATTGCACAGGACACTAAGGATAATCACAAGGCTTTCTTTAGTTATGTTAGGAACCTGGGTGGGAATTCCCAGATATGCTCAGAATTAGTCCAAAATGACAAAAAATACACCAAACCCACAGACATTGCCAACATCCTAGCTGACAGGTTCAGCGCAAACTTCTCCCCCCCCCACCAAAAGGGCAAATATCTATCCCAGCAGAGTGCTGCCCCCCTGACATCTCAGATGTTCAGGTAAGAGCTGCCCTCTCCAAAGCAAAAAACACAGCATCAATGGGACCAGACGGTGTCCCGGGCTGCATCCTACATGAACTCCAAGAAGAGCTAAACCCAAACATAAAACTACTGTTCAGTCTCAGCCTTACCACAGGATATGTACCCAAAGAGTGGCATACAGTAACAGTGGCCCCTCTCCACAAAGGTGGTGCCTCAATGGATCCTGGAAGCTATTGCCCCATAAGCCTGACTAGCTGGGTCTGCAAAGCTATGGAAAGGATCATCATGGACCTCATAAAAAAAGATATTGGGGACCTACAGACACTGGATCCTACCCAGTTCGGCTTTGTTAAGGGCAGATCCTGCCTCTTAAACCTGGTCAATTTCTTTGAAACAGTCACCAAGGCCATTGACGAGGGGAAGGTGGTCCACACAGCCTACCTGGACCTCGCAAAAGCCTTCGAAACAATACCCCACTCAGGCATTATAGATAAGCTCACCAGCTTAAATATAAACCCCTATGTCACTAGATGGGTTGCAAACTGGCTCAAGGACAGAACCCACATGGTTAGAATTTCTGGAGCCATGTCAGACTCCAAACCAGTTACAAATGGCGTCCCACAATGCTCAGTCCTGGGACCTCTCCTGTTCGGTATATATTTCTCGGAGGAACAGGCCAACACAGAAGGACTGTGGCTGACGAAATTCATAGATGACTGCAAACTGGGCGCTATAATTGACTCTCTAGCCGACACAAGCATCCTCCAAAAGGGCCTCATAGAAACAGACAACTGGTGCCAGAGCCATGGCCTCAAGCTAAATGCCAAAAAGTGTATAGTCATCCCCTTTGGCAAAAACAAAGTGCCCACAAATTACCACATAGGTGGTAATCCATTAAGTACAGAAGAAGTAATTAGGGACCTGGGGAGCCAAGTTCATAGCAATCTCTCATTTGACAACCATGTGGCCAAAGTGATTAGAAAAACATTTTATATAGCCCACCTAATCATGAAGGGATTCACATCTAGATCAGGGGAGGTCATCGTGCCTCTTTACTCATCCCTCATCAGACCCATAATTGAGTACAATGCCCCTTTTGGGATGTACCTTACCAGACACCTGCAGCAACTGGAAAGACCCCAAAAGTACCTCACCAAGAGGATCAAAGGGCTCAAACAGATGCCATATGCTGCCCGGTTAAAGAAACTCCAGCTCTACTCAGTGGCATACCGCCTGCTCAGAGGTGATCTGTGCCTGACGTATAAAGCCATGTCCAACCCGGAATTAATGGAGATGCTGCACCTCAGAAAATCCAAATCCCATCGAGCTACGTGCTCGAGAGACTTGAACCTCAGCACTGAAATAAATAGGACATGCTGGAGGGACAGATTCATAACCCAGAGGCTCCCTTCACTCTGGTATAAAATCCCAGTCCAGGTTAGGCAGAGTCCCTCTCTGACTCTCTTCAAGAGGAATCTTGATGAGTGGATGGGGGATCGTAGGTTTACCCCGGGTATCACTTCTGTGTCACTGTTAGACAGAGGCACAGTATACTAACCTCGAAAAACGGGTATAGCAAAATTAATTTAAAATGGGTGGCGAAAGCCAAACATACTCTGGCTAGGCTTATAAATGCCCTAGGGCAGATAGCCTAGTATGAACCTATGAACCTATGAACCTATGTGTGGTGTGCTTAGATAATATATACAAATGTTTTTTTTTTTTTTTTTGGCATGCTGTAAATATTGAATAGAGATGGATGAAAAATGTTTCATGATTTGTTGTCTGATACCTGTGGATGCAAATACAGTTTTACTTAGCACATCATTATCCTGCTGCAATATTAATGTGCCTCCTACCCATTATAAAGTCTTGTACAGATCTTTGTGTGAAGGTCTACACAAAGCAACACAGAGTACTGCTAATTCCCATTCTAAGTTCAACACTTCAGGATATGATTATGCATACCCTAACACTTTACCATCATCAGCATAATTCAGCTCGGTAGCACTGTAATCAAATAGTAAAATAAAAAAAAAAGAAAATCAAATAATTATTGTTTTATGTTGCACAAGATTTGTATGTTTATATTACTTTTGTCAACAGGTGATCTTATTTTCAAAATGATGACTCTCTTCATTCATTTTTTTTTAATGTATGTCTGCTCTACAGTGTTTAGATTTGTAATTATATTACAAGATTGCTAAACCTATTCTTACATAACCCATCCCTACTATCCTGCAGTAAAGTGTCTTAAATATGACTTGCATGTTTGCCATGCAAATGCACATAGTGCAAGTATGAGACAATGCAAGTGTGCAATCATTTCAATGAGAAGTCACAGGAATGTTTGACTTATAATCCATTGGTATAAAAGAGTCATAATGTGGAACATGTCAATGTCCCTCACAGGCTGTGCGAAACTGTGTCTAACACTTGGTGCTATATCCACTTCCCCTAAGAAGAAGAATTTTTTCTGCTCCCTTATCCCACCTTTGGATGAAACATCCTCTTTGAAGCACACGGATGAGGTCATCCCCTTTATAGTTAGACTTCCCCAGAGGTACTTGCTACTAATATGGCGCACTCTAGATTGTATAGCTAGATAAATAAAAGATATGATTCTCAACATGGGAAATGTGTGTGTGTGTGTGTGTGTGTGTGTGTGTGTGTGTGTGTGTGTGTGTGTAAATAATACTTGTTGCTGTATCAACTTCCCTGATATGAATGCATTTAAATGTGCATGGAGCTCTCTTATCCCAATTTTTACTGAAATAATCATCTATGAAACACAATGATAAGGTCATGTTGACAAAATTGCACTGTCTCTCCATATGAGCTAGACTTCAGTTGTGGCACTTGTGACTAATACAGTGCTTTCTTGACTGTATAACTAGATAAGTAGGAGATTCAATTCTCAACATGGAAAATTTGTGTGTGTAATGCTTTTTGCTGCATCTACTTCCCCCTGAAGAGAATGCATTTAAATGTGTACACAGCTTCCTTATCCCATTTTTTTACTGAAATACCCTCTATGAAACACACTGATGAGGTCATCCTGACAAAAGTGCATTATCTACTCTTATGAGTCAGACTTCTTCTGTGGTGCTTGCAACTAATAGAGATGCCCAACATGGAAAAGTGTGTGTGTGTATGTATGTGTGTGTGTGTGTGTGTGTGTGTGTGTGTGTGTGTGTGTGTGTGTGTGTGTGTGTGTGTGAGAGAGAGAGAGAGAGAGACAGAGTGTGTGTGTGTGTGTGTGTGTGTGTGTGTGTGTGTGTGTGTGTGTGTGTGTGTGTGTGTGTGTGTGTGTAAAATACTTGTTGCTGTATAGACTTCCCCTGACAGAATGCATTTAAAGGTGTACTTCCCCTGAAATTAATGCATTTAAAAGTGTACACATCTCCATCATCCCAATTTATTCTGACACATTCTGTACAAAACACACTTTTGAGGTTATTTAAACAAAAGTGCACTCTCTGCCCTTAAGATACAGAATTCTCCTTTAGTGTCTGTGACTAATACAGTGCTTTCTACATTGTATAACTAGATAGATAGAAGGTTCAATTCCCAACATGGAAATGTTTGTGTGCAATGCTAGTTGCTGTATCTACTTCCCCTGAAGAGAATTAATTCAAATGTGCACACAGCCTCCTTATCCACTTTTACTGAAACATCCTCTATAAAGCACATTGGTTAGGTTATCTTGACAAAATTACAGTCTTTCCCCTTAGCAGCCAGACTTCTCCTGTGGCACTTGCAACTATTACAGTGCTTTCTGCGTGGTATAACTAGATAAGAGATACATTGTTCAATATGAGAAACATGTGTGCATGTGTGTGTAAATAAGGACACTTACAGTTAGGTGAGCATGTGCTCAATCAACTTCTGCTCTAGGTAAATACTTTAAACTTCTACATGACTCCACAATCCCCTAATCCCACCTTTCACATCCACAACTTCTTTGCAATACAAGGGTATAGCTATGCATTTTGCTTGTGCTCTGCTGAGTACAATTTTGTAGACATTACTTAAAGAAAATATTCTCTTTTAGGCCATACTCTATCCACAACTATCTAAATTAATGCTTCCAATAAGAGCAGCACAGACTGAAAAAACATCCTTTTAATGTTTTTAGTAGGAAAGTGATGCCAACATCTTAGTGGGGTGGGCTGAGAACATTTCCATTTTTCAAATGACAGGTGTTTTGTGGGGCAGCAATAAAAGCATGCAATTACAAAATTGCATTGTCTGCCTACACTCATGGTGCAACACACTGGTGAGGTCATTTCTTTCACCAGTAATCTGTCACTATTTAAATGTCAGACTTCTCCTGTGGTGCTTGCATGTCTTGCAGGTGTGACTACAAATGAATTCAGGATAGTTTACACACATTTGCAATGGCAAATTTTACAACCCCAGATAGCTGCAAAACTCATTTTACCAGACACATCTCTTTGGCAATGCACTGATGTTATACCTTCATACATGCTGTATGTTTCACTTAAAACCAGTATTCTCCAGTGGAGCTGGCTGCTGATAATGTGCTGTACAAATGGTGTAAGTGGATAGGTAGGGGGGTTGAGTTCATCATTGCTTAAATAATGTGACTGTGACTGCGATTACTGTCATGTAACATTGTCCACATCACAACCACCTTTATGTATACCTCTATTTATGAGATAGTTTTACAGTACCACTCTGTGATACTAACAAATTCTAGCATCCAAAGGGAAAATAACTTTTTGGCCACAAAAAAAGAATTATCTTGTGTTGCATGACTTTGATACTTTGCTTTTTATATTGTGTAACCACATGTGTAGGATGTTTGAGGCCAGCTGTGTGTGTGCTTCATCCTCAAGCTGTGTATACTATTCTTTGAAGACATATATGACATGTAGCTGTACAGTGTTATTCTGCAGTTTGACCACTTTTTATCATTAACATCCAGCTAATAAACAGTGGTGATATCATCTATTTAAATGTGCACTGTCCCAGCTGTCCGTCAACATGTCGTGTGGCACTTGCAGTTCAAGTGCTAATCTTTAGTTTGTGATCTCAGGTAGTAAGTTCAAATCCAGCCATTACTAATTAGAGTATGCTGTGTCAGTTTGATTGTGACTGTCCACTTTGCTAGCACTATTGTTAAACACATTTGCTTTGTACTTGTATAGATGTGGATCCCTTTTACAAAATGTTATGATAATTTGGCATATAGTAATACTTTTATTCAGAGTAATGATGACATCTGATTACATGTTCCTTACATAACATAGGAAACATCCTCTTGCATGAGGGAATGAGATGACGTACTGTATATTGTTGACTTAGTACAGCAGTTGCAGGCACATAGATCCATTGCACCTTTATCCTGTACAATATCATATATATTTAGTGGTCAAATGCTTGTATGTTTCACACCCATATTCAGTGCCTGTTAGCACTGTTGGGCCTTATACTGTAATGAATGAATGAATGGCATTCGCTACAGCTATAATGTGTCTATTTACAGTGAGAGAGGCCACCACCATCCCTTGAGAGAGGCCTCCACCATCCCTTTTATCTCAGATTGTTTACAACACATACATCTGATGTAACAAGTTAGCATAAATGGAGTGTCACAAAAGTGTTAAGACATCCACTCTGGTGCTTGTGGCTCATCCACATGTCATTAGTCAGTAGTCACACAGCTTGTTCAATTTCTGAAATGGACAATGTTATATGAATGTACCGATATTATAAAAACACTACTGTATCTAGCTATTGATGCCCATTGTTATGTTAGACAATGATATATCATCACAGGTTGTGATAGCATGGCAGTGAAATTATTTGGAGCATGGCATGCTGTGAATGTTCCTGTAGCATGTGCATTGAATACTAGCTTGTATACCACACCTACACAAATAGACTGTGGTTCAATTCTGAACAGTGTGTGTGTGTGTGTGTGTGTGTGTGTGTGTGTGTGTGTGTGTGTGTGTGTGTGTGTGTGTGTGTGTGTGTGTGTGTGTGTTTCTTACATGATGGAAGCAGCTTCCTTGCCAAAGAAGCATTGATATTGTAATGCTCACTGTTATGTGGACAGTAACATATTTAGCTCTTTTGCAACAGTCTGACTAAATCTGATCATAATATATTTGTAACTCCTGTCTTAATGCACACATTCATTTCAATTATAAGTGACAGCCTCCATTGCTATCTGATGTGGTACATCCTATCAATACAGAGGTCTATATAGAGCCTTATATAATACACAGGAGTGTGAATCTGGTAACATCTGTCTGTCAGACAACAGTGGCTTACATATAGATAATACTTATGGCACATTCAAAGGGCCAGCTTTTTCAGGCTTTTATCCTACAAGGTAGGTCATCCATACACCTTATATGATAGGAAAATCCTGTAAGCCCTTCAAGGGTGTTCTGCATGGCATGACAATATGCATATTTATGTGGCAACTATGATTGTTATGCATCTCTTGGATATCTATCCTAGCATGTTTTCAAAAATTACATAATGCTAATGTTTCTTATGTCATTCATTGCTTACATGCATTACCTATTCACAAGATAACTAAGCTCTGTATTGCATGTCTTCATCCAGATATGTCTTTATTAATGCAATTATTTTCATCACACTATACAGTTTAATGGCAGATGAGGGATTCCATAAACATTTCTTACTGTATGGCATGCTGCCAGACCAGCAGAAACAGTGATTGGTCCACTATTCCAACACTTTCTATCGTATTGCTACTGTTGAATTTCTGTTATGTTACTGTTGGCTATAATTCCATGTAAGCATGCCCAGTATTATGATGTTGGAGATGTTTGCGAATCACCAGGGAAAAACTGGGAGTCATGACATGTCATCCAGCCTGTCTTGTCTTTTTCAGTTTACATAACTATACAAAACTTTCTTGTCTGTTATCTGCTCGTACGTGATGGACCCCTTTCCTACCAGTGCCACTATCATTTCTTTGGAAAAAACATTTTCATCTCTGACATACCTGATGCTACAGCTGTAAGGTCCATTTCTTCATGTGTAGACATTCTGAGGTGGGGAATATAGCACTGGCGCCAACTTGCATAAATACATTTCATGTACTGTATATAATCTCATATTTCATATATAAAATAATTGTTTTAGAAAACTTAGGAAATATTTAGCCTTAAAATTAGAATAGTTTTGCTTTGTTTTATATTATCTCACAGAGTGCAGAAGCCCTAATAGAGACTGTGCTGCTTGAAGTGGGACAGGTGGTAATCCTAACAAAGTGATGTTGCAGGAGGTAGGAAGGTCATAGGCAGTAGTCATCTCACAAGTGCATTCTGCAGGGCTGAAAATGCAGTTTGTGTCATTGTCAGTTGAGATGGGTTTCTTTGTTTCACTCTCCTCTGTTTTCAAGCGTGACATTGTAAATTTAATCTCCGTAAAATTGACAAACAAGATACGCACTCCATTGGCTGGGGTTGCATATTAAATTAGAAAAGTATGTTTTCTTCCCATGTCTCTGCTCAAAAAGGGTATTTTTTAGGCTATGGCAAATACCAGTAAATAAAATAAGTAAAAAAGGAAACAAAAAATATAGATAGATGGATATGCATATTCTCTCTGTTTCACACACACACACACACACACACACACACACACACACACACACACACACACACACAGGATGTGTGTGTGTGTGCATGTGTGTGTGTGTGTGTGTGTGTGTGTGTGTGTGTGTGTGTGTGTGTGTGTGTGTGTGTATATATATATATATATATAGAGAGAGAGAGAGAGATTTTATGTATATATATATATATATATATATATATATATATATATATATAAAGGATAAAGTTAATCATTGAAATTGGGATAAAAAATGACTTGAGAAAGTAAATCTCACTAACATGGTCAGGCAGAATCTGTGGTCCACAATATGCAATTGCATAGTAAGATGAATGTAAAGATTGGAGATAAAATATATATTCATAATTTAATGCAAGAAAAGAAAACAAACTGAGCATGGTCAATCAGTCAGAGACTGCAGGTTTAGGTAATGGAATAGCATTTGGTCCAGGAGGTACTTGGGGTAGGAAGCAGTGGCATGTCTACAGTGGTAGTTCATTAATAGGCAGCTCTGGCTCTTCCCTGACCACAGGTTCAGAGAGTATTTGGTGTAGAAAGCAGTGGCATGTCTGCAGTGGTAGTTCACTAAGAGGCAGCTCTGCCTTTTCCCTGACCACGGGTCCAGGGGTTATTTGGGGTAGGAAGCAGTGGAATTTCTGCAGTGGTAGTTCAATAAGAGGCAGCTCTGGCTTCATCCTGACCACGGGTCCAGAGGCTTGGGCA